>NC_141879.1:652121481-652424511 GCF_056163025.1 Triticum urartu
CGCCGCAAGACGCAGAATCTGTTAGAGCTCGCTCGCTCGGAACCGGCGAGGAACGCCGCCGCCATGAACTTGGAGTTCAAAACCCCGCCGCTGGACCTCCTCTCGTGCCTCCTAGATCGTCTCCACACCGTCCCCAGAACAGGATCCGACCCCTACTCGCCTCCTCAGCCGGATCTGGCCGGAGATCGCCGCCGCCGCGCCCGGCGGCACGCGGCAGCGTGGCGGTGGGTGGCGGGGCACTGGAGGCAGCGCACTGGAGGTGGGGGTGGCACGCAGCAACGTGGTGGCGGGTGGCGGCGCACTGGAGGCGTGGGAGGGGTCGTGCGGGTGGAGGTTCTTTTTTTATTTTCTTTCTTAATTAGGAATGTAATGCGTGCTAATATTTATTAGGATGGAAGGAGATCAATGGGAGAAATAAATCGGAGAGGGAGGTAATTTGTTTGGAAAGTGATCTCCTGTATATGTATTATTTATGAATTCTTAATTACCAAATATTTACATGATTGAATTGAATTGACACCTGCCAAAGCAAGCATGAATAAATGGAAGAAGTATCAGACACGATTCGGTTTTAAGTGTGAAGAAGAAAAAATTAACGTGGGAGTGGTGGTGGGAGGTGAGACGAAAATAAACCGGACAAAAAAAACCAGACGAAAGTGGTGGGACTATTCAACCAACTCGTCCATTAGGAGTAGAGAGTAGCAAAAGGGCCCGTGCGTTGCAACGGGTAGAAAATAATTAAAATATGGAAATCAACCTATGATTAGATGGTTAGGAGGACAGTAATAACCATAGCCCACCAGAGTTCAAATTCTAGATTTGTCACTGGAGCTCATATTTTTCTGGATTTATTTCAGGCATTTTAGCTATGTGCATTCAGTGGGAGCTAGACGTTCCCATCGACTATGAACGCGTCTGTGGTAACTTCATCACTCTCAAAATGATGTGTCAGTTCATTCTATCAGAGGTGCTCATATAGATAGGATGTGTGTGTGTCCATTCATAAGGGCGAATGTATGTTCATATGTACAAGTGTCTGCATTTGTACTATGTTTAAAGATAATAATAATAAAAACGCAAACGCATGTGCTTGCTAAAACCGTACAGAACACTACTACACGCAATTATTTGTCACCTTATAAATAAAGAGTAGAATAAAAATTGTTGAAGAACATCTAAAAGGTATGTCATCTCATTCTTTATTCACACATGTTTCTTTGATTTTCTTACACTACAACTGACTTTAATAATGAGTGCGCCCAGTACTATTGTGTGAGAAACTACATTTGAATACTACAGGCTCTTCTATAGCATAGACATGAAAAAATCAGATCGAGCTATCGGCAAGGGAAAAGCTATATACAACGAACTTGTTTTGAGCAGCAGCCAGCCAGCCAGCTGGGCCAACTGGCCAGGCTGTCCCACCTAAGGCCCAGCCAGCCCCATAACCCTAGCTCATGGCCCAACCCTACTTCCTCACCTCCTGCCTCGCTCCTGACCTTCAAGTGCAAATGGCAGCTAAAGAGAGCAACGTGAGCTAATTTTCTTCAAATTAATAGAAACTAATCAGTACAACATGCAGCGGCTACTGAACCTTATAAAAGAAACTTATGTTTTTTCATAGTGAGCTTAAGAACTTGTAGAATCTACAAAGATAAATTATTTGAATCGTAATAAAAACATATTATAGAAAATAAAAACTGCCTTGTTAACCCTAACTCACAGCCCGATCCCCACTTCCTCACCTCCTGCCTCGATCCTGACCTTCAATTGTAAATGGCGGCTAAAGAGAGCAACGTGAGCTAATTTTTTTCAAATTATTAGAAACTAATCAGTACAACATGAAGTAGCTACTGAACCTTATAAAAGAAATTTTTGTTTTTTCATAGTGAGCTTAAGAACTTCTAGAATTTACAAAGATAAAAATATGTGAATCGTAATAAAAACATATTATAGAAAATAAAAACTGTCTTCTTAACCCTAGCTCACAGCCTGATCCCCACTTTCTCACCTCATGCCTCGATCCTGACCTTCAAGTGCAAATGGCAGCTAAAGAGAGCAACGTGAGCTAAATTTTTTCAAATTAATGGAAACTAATCAGTACAACATGAAGCAGCTACTGAACCTTATAAAAGAAACTTCCGTTTTTTCATAGTAAGCTTAAGAACTTGTAGAATCTACGAAGATAAAATATGTGAATCGTAATAAAAACTATTATAGAAAATAAAAAATGCTTTGTTACTATTACTTTTCTTTTGAGAATCTGAATTTGTATGTTTAAGAAATTTCTTTTTCGCTTTATTCCGTCTCCTAAAACAAAGCAGTATAAGAAAGTATTCCCTCCGTCCGGAAATACTTGTCATCAAAATGAATGAAAATGGATGTATCTAGAACTAAAATACATCTAGATACATTCATTTCAATGACAAGTATTTTCGGACGGAGGGAGTACTGAATTTTACAAATGAATCAGATGAGTAACTTGTTTTTTCTTTATATGTTCTCCTCAATTGATTTAGAAAAAAAAGAATAAATGAATAACATTTAGATGGAAACAGTCATTTCTTATCCTAAGCCATGGATGCATCATGCAGGACCAATCTGTGTAGAATGGAGAAGAAAGCTCATCAGCTAACATAAAAAATGGAGGAACTCGTATGGCATATGGGGCCTACATGTAGTAACGTATATCCACTCTGAATCTAACATATAAAGATCAAAGTCTCCTCACCATGACTCGCTGGAGTTATGTATGTACGTAGCGGCTGCCACTCCATGGCCACCAGATCCCTACCGCTGTAGTATCGCTTCCTTGTCACCATGATCAAGGGTACCTAGCAGCAGCATACATGAGGATATGTACATATCATGAAGCAATTGTAATCAGCAAGCAGCAGCCTTCTCTGTGTTCTCTGTATAGATGTGTAGTAACCAAGTAGCAAAATGAACAAAATGCAGCAGCGGGCTGCTGCTCTCCTCTCTGATCTCTCTATATGCAATAGTAGTATAGCAGAACATCAAAATTAGCAACCGCAGAGCAATCTCGAAAAAATAGTAGGAATATAATTAAAAATATTCTAATGTGTTTATTTTGGCATATCGGAACATTCAGTGTGTATATCTGAGTTCTACACCAGCTATAATGGCTGCCAATCTTGGTTAAGTTCTGATCAAGTAGCATTCGGCTGAACAAAAGCAATAAACTTCAGTCTTTCTGTCCAGAGAAAATTAGGAATAATAGTGAGCAAAGCATATGAACATATCTCATTATTCAAAACTTAAGTTAACAGATCTACAATGTGCATCCTTGTGCACAACCCATCTCTAAGAAATTGTTTGGAACATCATTTATAGATATTTATTAGCAGAATTTAAGCTATAACATTGTAGGCAATACAAAGGAATTCAGATGTAAGCTGAATCTTCCTTGAACTTTCAGGCCTGGCCACTCCGACCCCTTAGTCATTAGTTTAAAGTTCAAAACTGGTGATAGAATTGGACGATGGCGTACCTTGGATGGAGCACATGCCGACAGTGTTTCAGCAAACTAAGTGGAGCAGCGAGATTGAAAGCTTCGAGCGCAACTGGAACTGATGCCAGACGGTGTACATGAGGAGTTTACCTGAGCCGATTGCACTCATCCCTTGTCCCGCACTTCCATCTTGTTGAGTCATCACAGCTACTGTTCTCCTGTTCGTATCTATTGCATCATGCAGCCATGCAAATCATATCAGGACAATGTAACAATCAATGATTTAATTAGCATGGCACAAAGAGTCAGATCGACCCATAATCAATATGTCACGGCATGCATGTATCATGAAGATGAATCAAGCAAGGATATATTACATACCTCGAACTCCACCGCGGCGGAATCCATCTGCCCAAGCATAGTTATCGCCGCTGGTCGCTCTGTGCTTGTCCTCCACACTCGAGCCAGTCACCGTCTATGCCAAGGCAGCCCACACCGTATGGAAGAATCGAGATGGAGAAATTGTACAGTGAGAAAAGATTTTCAGGCACACACACCTTGGCCCAGGGTGGATGGCCATTGTCTCGCTTGTCCTCGGCGTCCGGCAAGGCCCAGTACGCCGTCCTGGCATGGCGGCGAGCGGCAGGGAGGAGGCCCGTGGTGGCTCGGCATCACGTGCGGGCCGTGGATCACCTTCTGCTTTTTCATCTTCCTCATGAACCCCACCATCACCCTTCCTACTCGCTCTCCTAGGAAATCCACCTCAAATCCCATGGATTCCTAGCGGGGATCACTCGAATCTACCGCTGGTTACTTTTGGGGCCGGCGGGCTTGAAGATTGTAGGCGGATTGGGTGCCGGCGGGCTTGAAGATTGCAGGAGCTGGTTGGAGACCGAGAAGGCTTAGGGTGGCGCAGGAGAAGATTTGGGCGGATGGAGAGGGGAAGGAGACAGAATTGCAAAGGGCCGGGGAAGAAGATTGGCCGCGCGGCGGCGCCGTGCCTGTAGGCATCGAGGAGGAGAGCCCGTGCTGGTTTATTTCTTTTTACAAACTAAAGGACGAACGAAAACTGTTACAGACGAATTTATGAGCAAGTTAGAATAGTACCACCTTTATGAGCAAGTTAGAATAGTACCACCTCGTTTATATTACAATTTTGTCTATACAAATCGTAAAGCGTATTATGACATAAGAAGAAAGCGTATTATGACGGTGAACCCACAGAGTCAATCCGTGCTTTATTATTAGGGATAGACTAGCACATACGCCCGTGCGTTGCAACGGGGTAATAAAGATTGACATTATTCTACTGACAAACTCAATCACAATACCTGTATGAATTTCATAGAAATTTTGTTAAAAAAATTCCAACTAACTCAACCATATAATACCCATTTGTGAAAAAATTCCAGCTAGGTTGACCATGTTTATAATACACACATCCTGATCTTTTATCAAAACCACATAGGTAAGTAAATTCCTATAACTGTAGATAAAACTGCAATATATCCACCTAGATGAAATTGTATTACATCAATTTGTGCACACTCATTGCTCCAAAAAGATTGAGATGTAGTTACCTAACAGAAGTTGACTTCCAACATGAATTCAGTCAATTGCTTGGTATCACCTATACATACAAAAAGAGAAAAGGTCATCAGTCATTTTCCTACATCTTTATATGTCATCTTTCTAGCACAGATGCCTGTGCGCTGCAACGGGAGTAACTTTTGGTGTGGATTCAAATTTAGCGAGAATTGTTCGATTTTGTTCATTTCATCAACTTGCTGGACGCGCACCTTCTTCTAGTCAACTTTGACAAATCCCCCCTTCTTCTGCGCAACTGTAACAAATTATATATCTATATCGATAGAGGAAGGTAAAAAAAATTGAAAAAAAATCCAGTTCACTCCATATCTTAAAAAGTCACAAATATGGTTTCTCACCCCGCCAAAAAAGGTTACTTTCCTCTCTAATGATTGCTCTTGTCATAGTGTAAACATAATGTAATTGTCGTCGTGTCTGCCAGAGTTTCACTAAAAGGAAAAAAAGAAAATTAGCTAAAATCAGGAACCGAGGAAGAAAATTATGGAACTTAGAAACTTTTTTCAAAATTGTACAATTAAAAATCTTGATTTTATCTAAAAATCAGATTAATAACAGAAAGTTCAAGTATAAAATAAAATAATTTAATGTTGGATTTCCTACTAATTAATTTTATGACATGCATATATATGCCCGCTTTTTAAGTAGGAAGGCAATCGGCGACAATAATTATCCCCGCGTGCATGTTGCTTTTTTTTAGATCTGCATCTCCGCTTTTAAGTAGGAAAGCAATCAAGCTGCACTAATTAAATCATTGCCTTCCCGTGGAGTCAACTTCTTCATTTGCCTTTTTTTTCTTGGCGTTATTCCTTCCTTTCTTGTCTTTCTAATTGCCGATAATCATTTATTTCTTAGATTCTCGGGGCAGCTATGCTTATTTTTCAATAAATTCATAACCTAACACATTCACGGCTTTAGCCCAGTCGGTTGTGCACGTTGAGATGAAACAGCAGGTCATGAGTTCGCTCCCCATGAAAATCAACTAATAATTTTTAAAAAAATCAACTAATTTTTGCGCTGCGCTCCTCTACAATCTCGGCCCATATGCAAGGGCAAAGTTGTTGCTCAGAATCTAGGCCCATGTAGGGCAAAGCCCATGACGATAGGAAAACACACAAGAAATTCACAGCCTAACATGTGCATGGCTTTAGCCCGTTGGTTTTGTACGTTGAGATGAAAACAGCAGGTCGTGAGTTCGATCCCCATGAAAATTAACTAATTTTTGCGCTGCGCTGTCATTGCTCACAATCTCGGCCCATGTGGGGCAAAGCCCATGACGGTAGAAAAACGTAATTTATCGAATATATATCGATGGCAATATTAGTACCACCTTGTGTATATGTCTTAAATTCAAACTGAAAGCGTAAATTTACAGAAAAAAAGCGTATTGTGACGGTGAACCCACGGAGTCAATCCGTGCTTTATTATTAGGGATAGACTAGCACATATGCCCGTGCGTTGCAACGGGAAAGACAATTAGAATGTCTACCAAAGCACTAAGCACTCATCAACGCGACTCTACAACACCAGACGGTGCAACCTGGCAGCAACCGAGAGGTGCATGCCAAGGTCTAGCAGAAATGTACATTAGTCAGGCATTAAAAACCATGATAGGCATGCGATATTTTTGATATGCTGTTTTGTCCGACAATTTATTGACACCATACATGAATAATTCAAAGTTGAACAAAACCATTATATTGAAATCTACTTCATCCCTTTCAGTTTCTTAAGGCTATCTTAGGAATTTGAGCCAACCCACTTTGTCCAATTAATACACTTGCCTTTTCTCTTGAAAAATAGATTAGCTGTTAAAAAAAAGGACGAACTCACTTGCAAGAATAACACCAGCCCATGCACGCTCACCCCTCGCTGAAGCTTCTTGGAAATTAGAAAATAGCACCCACAAATCCGTCCAAGATTTTATTTAGAAGAAAAAATCTCAAGGGAGCAACATAATTTTGGGACGGAGGGAGTATGTCCAGCTTCGTTTACAGCTAGCAACTCTAACTCACCCCTCAATGTTCATGTTTATCTTCAGCCTCTCCCACAATCCCACACCTCATCGTGTTTTCTTTAAGAAATCCCACACCTCATCCTTTATTTATTAACCAAGGAGCTTGTTGATTGTCTACTCATTGGTGCATATAAATTGTAATGATTTCATGAACAGTAGCAAGGCGGGACTACTAATTCAAAGGTTGCTGGTTGTATATATAGCCTTAAAAAGAAAGGACGTATCCTGAGTTCGATCCGCAGGAGTAATAATATTTTACGTATTCTTGAAGCCCACTCACATGGTGCGTTGTGCAGGCCCATCAACACGTTGCGTTCGATCCGCTGGATTACATGACGCGGCCCAAGTAGCGCTAGTGGCTTCTGTGCCAATAAAATATACGAAGTCCAGGTTTAATTCAATATAAGTACATAACGTTCGCTGCATTTATCAAAGAGACTTGTGGTAGGTGAGTTGGCTAGTTCGTTGTGCTTTGGACGTAGGGACCCAGGTTCGAATTTGTATCTTGTAATTTTTATTAGTACGAATTTTGATGCATACGATGTGGTTTCCCGAATTAGTACCACCTCGTATATATGTTTTAAATTCAAACTGAAAGTGTATATATGTGTTCCCCGAATTGTGAGTCAATCCGTGCTTTATTATTAGGGATAGATTATATATCATTATTATTATTATTATTATTATTATTATTATTATTATTATATTATTATATATATATATATATACTAGGGATAGATTAGGGAAAGATTTATATTTGATTTATTACAGGCAAATCGCCTACTACTTTTGCTAAAAAAGCCCCACATTCAGGCACGTCTTAAAACCAAATGCAAAGGCCGGGGGCACGCCTCCATTTCCAAAAAAAAATGCATCATCATGATGCAGAGGCCGGGGACACGTCTTCATTTCCAAAAAAATAAAATTCAGGCACCTCTTAAAACCAAATGTTTGCTCGGTACTCTGGTATGAGGTTTCACATTCCATTTGAAAACCAACTCGCTCGAAGTGAAGGGAAGGAGGCAGGTGAGGAGGCGTGGGGGGAGAGAGGAGCCATGGATTAACCAATCTCCCAATGGTAGTGTTTTTTGGCTTCTTGGCACTTGGCAGCAAGTTCTGTTCCACAGCTGTTCTTCTCAACTTAGTCGACTTCGAAACGTAATGGTTCGTCTAATGCTTCATGCTCTCTTTGTCGAGAGAGAGAAAACACTGAACATATTTTCTTTAAATGTGTCCTGACCTGGCTGGGTTGGAGCTGTGTTCAATCATGGTTGGACACTAACTGGAACCCACTTTTTCGAACTTTTGGCTGTGTGCATCTAGTTATCCAGAGGCCGGGTGATTTTTGATACGATTGTATCAACTCGATATTTCAATTCAATGAAAAGCCCTTTATCGGAAAAAAAAACTGGAACCCTTCTGGATTCACGGATCAGTTTGAATGCACTTAGAATTATCTGGGCTAGTTTGTTCGTGTTTTCTACCTTTTCTATAAAGAAAGTCTCTCCAACTACATGCTTCGAAAGACTTTGTTTCTCATCGTTAGGGTTGCAAGAAAAGCTCGAGGCTCTGAGCCATTCGAGATCGACTCGTTTTTCTTCTCAACTCGAAAAGAAATGAGCTTGGTATGAACATTTTATGTATCTTGATCTATAAATAAGTTGATCTTGAGCCAACACTAGCTCGCCCAATTTTAGCTCGATAACCCGGTGTCATATAATTATATTACATAATTTTCATATATATTAAAATTAAATGGAATAATTCTTTACCAAGGGAGGAGAAAATTTCACGCGGAGAAAATTATGATGTGTACTTTTTTTGTCCAAACATGGAAGCTTAATTAATTGCGGAGAAAATTCAGCCCCGGTATGGTATATGGTCAGCCGTGTGTTAAACATTATGTTATTTCACCCAAAGTTTGAGAGCAGACGCACCTTCGTTTCTTCTATTGCAAGTTCATCCATGATCTCTTGCTATTAAGAAAGTACAAGTCTTCTATTGAAACAAAATAAGTTGAATAATGATTTTTTATGTTGTGTTGTCGCCTATCTTCTTTTAAAATTTATCTTAGAATACTAAAATATCATTTTATTTAGTTCGAAACTAGTTCGAGATCGACTCATGATAATTACAAGCTGAGCACGAGTCACTTTCAACATCTCGAAACTTTAGCTTCGTTTGATTTGAGCTCACTTAAATTTTAGTATAAGTTGATCTGAGCCTAATCCAGCTCGCTCAAACTCGACTCGTTTGCAGGGGCAAATCTATGTGTAAGCTGTGGGGTCTAGCTATGCGCGGACCATGAAGATCCATGCAGTCCAACATTCACTACTGGAAAATAACGAGTAGGTGCTCCTCCTTGACATTCACGATCGGTCGGGCGATATCTGCATATGATATATGTACGTATGTATGTATATGTACGAGCTGAGCGACGAGAGAGGGGATTAATTTACAGCTTCTATGTGTCGAACTTGCCGGAGACGAAGTTGTACTACCAGGGCCGCAAGAGAGAAGAAGCTTGAGCGTTCCGTTGGCCACACCCTCCTTGACGAAAAGGTAGGTGCCAAGGTTTTCGAGGGACACATTGACGGCCTCTTGTGGAAATGAAACAGCTACAATAATGAACCACGCTACAGTGCCATGAGCACTATCGTCACCCGCTAGTGAGATAGCGCTACATGGACTGGTCCAGGTGGGAGCTGCGTGCGTCGGTGTCACTATTTGTCGCAACCAACGGCATGTACGAGCCCAAATACTATTTGGCACCCCTCTGCATGAGTTACAGGCTTCCAGCTCCCTCCACAAACGGAGACACACCCCCTTTGTCATGGACACGTCCTATTTACTCCCTCTGTTTTTAAATATTTGTCTTTTTAGAGATTTCAAATAAACTATTCTATACGGATGTATATAAACATATTTTAAAATATAGATTCACTCATTTTACTTCGTATGTAGTCACTTATTGAAATCTCTAGAAACACAAATATTTAGGAACGGAGGGAGTATTTATTAGGAGTTCCAACGTTCGCGGGCCGCTGGTGCAGTACGGTTCTGAGAAGCTTTTAAGAGCATTACTAGTAGAACCCTCAAACCCTCACTAGTGTTTTAAGGGTCCAAAAATGATCTTTTTGTACACTTTTATGGGTTGAAAAATAGGGGCAAAGATTAGAACCCTCAAACCCAACCCTTATAACGGAATATTCCCCATGAACGACGTCGTCGTTGCACGCGGGAGGTCGACGGGGCGGCCGCCGGCGACGGGGGCGACTAGCAGCGGCGGTCGCGGGCGTGGACGCGGGAGTTGGGAGGATTTTTCCCTCCCGCGCGAGTATAACCGCCAAATGAGAGTTGGGGTAGGTTTTGCTCCCCAACCCTTACTTTTGAGGATTGGGAGAGGGTTTAAGGGTTGGACCTTTTAAAAAATTTAAGGGTTTAAGGGTTAAGGGGTTGTAGTCTACGGCTTTTTTTCAACGAAAACTGTAAAAAAGCAGTTATTTTTAGGGGTTTGAGGGCTCTACTAGTAATGCTCTAATACCTTCCCAGTCTGGTTTTCTTTCTATTTTTTTCATTTGGTTTTCCTTGCTTTGTTTTATTATTATTATTATTCTTCATTTTTGTTTGCTTATTTTATTCCCCTTTTGTCAACATTTTAATACATGGGAATCTCTTGTTCAAACATGTGTACTTTTTAATATGCGCAAACTTTCTTTTTTGCAATCTTTTTTTCAAACTCATTAACCTTTTTCATATCTGGAACATTTTTTACATTTTCTATATTTATGCCAATTAGTGAAATGTTTTCCGCATACTTGGACTTGTTCAAATTAATGAACTTTTTTTCCAAATAATGAACATTTTTTAATTTGTTGAGCTATTTTCCCAAACTTGTAAACTTTTCTGAATTCACAAACTTTTTTCAAATATAGAAAAAAATTCAATTCCATGATTTTTTTTTCAAATCAACAAAAAAATTCACGAACCTATTCCAATTTCGTGAACACTTTTCTAATCCGTGAACATTTCTCAAGTTTGTGAACATATGCCGAGTTCGTAAACTTTTTAGGCTACGGCCCAACGATGCCATCTTGTTCCAGCGCAGCAAAATCCAAGCGGGTTGAGGGGGTCGAGCATTCTGGTTGCTTCAGATCTCTCGCTGGTTGACTGGTGGACCAGTTGACTGGCTCGAAGATTGACCAGCTGACTTTTAAAAAATGGTAAATTTTGGACAAAAATCATTAAAAAAATTGATTTCAAAAGTCCAACTATTTGGAAAAAGTTCACAAATTAGAAAAAAAATCATCTATTTAAAAAAATCACTAATTTGAAAAAGAATCATCAAATTTCAAGAAATGTTCATTAATTTTGAAAAAACTTCATCAAATTTGAAACAAAGTTCTTAGATTTAAAAACATCATCGAATTTGAAAATCATTCATCAAATTTCACAAAAAGTTCATCAAATTTTAAAAAAAGTTCATCGATTTTAAATAAAAAGTTCATAAATTTGAAAAAAGTTCATCGAACAGGAAGAAGAAAAAAGAAAAAAGGAAAGAGAAGTAGAAAGAAGAAAGGATGGAAAAAGATGTAAGTAATAACATTAGGTTTGGTGCTGGGGTGTTTACTGCAACATACATCAAAGCAAGAGGTTGCTAGTTCGATTCACACCACACATTGACTTTTATGTCTAAAAGGTAGATGGGCTGGCTCAGCGTGGAAGGTGGCATGTGCGTCCATTTGCAAAATGCACAGTGACAGACGCTTAAGCTAGACACGGGGTGACCGACCAAGAGACAAGAGACAAAACCGCTAGTTGACATTAACCGGCGACTGCTGACTCATAGTCGTCCAACCGCTTGTGACTAGCCCACGACTTGTGGCCTCTGTCCCACTACCCCTAGCCCACCTAGCTGCTCCCCTCTCCTTGCCGATCGCTGGCTCACCCCCGAGGCGAGTGTGATAGTTTTACATTGGTCTTGATGTAAAACTCACATGATGGGGTCAGTGAGGTGCGCAACGTGGGACACATGGGCATCTACCCACTTTCACAGGTTATCATACATGTCAACGATGACAGAGATCTACATCCAGTTTGACATTGAACTACTCTAACAAATCAACATCTATTCCTAAATCACGATGATTTTAAAATGGTGGTGCGTGCAATCCCAATTAAGCTCTTCCTATAGCACTTAAAGGGGGGTTGCCCAAGAAAAGGAGGACTAGCCACTAATTTGCTGGAACATTGTATATGAATTTTGCCTGATTCTCCCATCAGTTGCGTTGTTGCGCATTGTCTTGTCCTGATGCTTCTCATGCCAAGTTGGGGTATATGCGAGATAAGATTAGTCTCCTCATCTTGGCAGCTAATTGATCGTCCGCACAAAATGAGGATACGATCTTGATTTAGATCACCAGACATGAATTTACGACACGATAGGAGTGGTAAGCTAGCACTTCAAGGGTGGAAAGAAAGATTGCCTTCTATAAATAAAGAAAGCGGAAGGACATGTTATGTAGAAATTTAGGTGGTAGCATTGAAACCCGAAGAAAGCACAATGATTAGGTTGAATTAATCGCGAGAAAAAGAGGACATGTTATCAATGGAGAGGCAATAATAAATCAAGTAGCAACACCGAGGTTATATAAGGTGAAGTGCTAACTTTTTGGGACTTGTAGAACTCACAAATACTATTTTGGTATACACCAACATGTAAAACATACGGTCCCAGATACGTGGAGCTCTCTGGTGCACACCAAATGGCCAACACATTTTTGCAAAATGTCTCCTTGAACTTACCATAATCAAAATGAGTCGCAGGGCTCGAGCTTGAGACATCAACTATGCGGGTGCACGATCTAACCAGTCCACTAGAAAGTGCTTTGCAATTCCATAAAGGTAGATATTTGGTTATAGTATAAATATAGACATTAAATGTTGAAAATAATACTTCTTCTTCAGACTGAACACACTAAATTAACATAAACAAAGTATTCAACATTGAGCTTGCAAACTACATAGACACAACACTAACACAAAACAGACACTTATAGACTAAACCGATAACACTAAACACTTAGAATCTCTCCTTAAAACTGAGCACTTTGTTTGTATGTTAATTTAGTGTGTTTAGTGTGAAGATGTATCATATTCAACGTTTAATGTCTATATTTAATCTCTTCTTCATACTAAACACTTCTAATTCAGCATTGCAACATGCAACATAGTAATCATCCTCTTCATTGTCAAATGAAATCATTGAAGGGGCCTAACGCCTTATCAATTCTAGTACACAAGCACCCCGCATGGCTGCTAGACTACATGGTAGGGCATGCAGTTGGGCTGTGCATGCTGGCCGGCATCATCAAGGCCACCCACGCTGGGCCTCGTATGCTTGCGCACACAAATCATGAATGACAGCTTCGGCTTGAGTTGTGATCATGGAGGCCTATAATACGACTACTTCCACAAGGTTCGTCCTTCTGCAACTCTTGCACTTGTGTGACTTGTGGCTCTCACACGGCTGATGCTAGTGCGTGTTGACTCTCTAGCACCGGTGTGTGCTGCTCACCAGATGGTACAACAATGTCGAGGGTGTCATTGTAGATGAATACCACATCATCATCGCTCCCGCTTGATGAAATGTCACTATCGGGAGAACTGACAGCCATAGCCTGGGCTTTGACACACTGTTGGTCGCCCCAACCCATCATTGCCTAGGCAGTAGGCCTCGCATGTGCTATGCTCACTTTCTTGCTCTCAATGTTCCGGGTGCTTATAGACAAAGGACTTTTATAGACGAAGGGGTGTGCTAGAACGGCATCGCGGGAAGGTTGTGCGGGATGGTCTGCCATGGTAGGCATTGTTGATACGTCCATTTTGCATCATGTTTTCTTACTGCTATTTATAATGTTTTGTGCATAATAATGCTTTATGGAGTAACTCTAATGCCTTTTCTCTCATAATATGCAAGGTTCACACAAGGAGGGAGAATACCGGCAGCTAAAATTCTGGACCTGAAAAAGCTACGTTAGAGTTAGCTATTTTGCGCATCTCCAAATGAGTTGAAACTTCACAGAGATTTTTTATGGAATATATAAGAATTATTGGAGAAAATAACTACAGGTAGAACCCACCAGGTGGGCACAACCCACCTAGGTGCGCTAGGGCCCCCAAGCGTGCCCTGGTGAGTTGTGCCCTCCTCGGCCCACCTCTAATGCCCATCTTCTGGTACATAGGTCATTTTGACCTAGAAAAAATAGGGGGAGGACTTTTGGGATGAAGCATCGCCGTCTCGAGGAGGAACTTGGGTAGGAGCACTTTTGCCCTCCGGCGGAGCGATTTCGCCGGGGGAACTTCCCTTCCGGAGGGAGAAATCATCGTCATCATCATCACCAACAACTCTCCCATCTTTCGGAGGGCAATCTCCATCAACATCTTTAACAGCACCATCTCCTATCAAGCCCTAGTTCATCTCTTGTGTTCAATCTTTATACCAAAACCTTAGATTGGTACTTGTGGGTGACTAGTAGTGTTGATTACTATTTGGTTTATTTGGTGAAAAATTATATGTTCAGATCCATTATGTTATTTAATACCCCTCTGATCTTGAGCATGATTATCATTTGTAAGTACTTACTTTTGTTCATGAGGTCACGGAAGAAATCTTGTTACAAGTAATCATGTGAACTTGATATGTGTTCGACATTTTGATGATATGCATGTTGCGATTCCCTTAGTGGTGTCATGTGAATGTCGACTACATCACACTTCACCTTATTAGGGCCTAAGGAAATGTGTTGTGGAGTAGTTATTAGATGATGAGTTGCGAGAGTGACAGAAGATTAAATCCTAATTGATGTGCTACTTCGTAAGGGACTGATTTGGATCCAAAAATTTAATGCTATGGTTAGATTTTATCTTAATACTTTTTCCATAGTTGCGGATGCTTGCGAGGGGGTTAATCATAAGTAAGAGGTTCGTTCAAGTAAGAATAGCACCTAAGCACCAGTCTACCCACATATCAAATCCTATATACCTACGAGATTCATCCCCACTAATCTATTTATCTTGACATGCAGCCTATCCACCTCATCACATGCCCCACACCCAGTGGCGGAGCTACGTGGTAAGCTGCAGGTGCCATGCCCCACCCCAGCTTTGGATGTGAAGGATTTTTTTGGAAAGGAAGATTAGGAAAAGTAGAGTCTTTGCCCCCGCCCCCCAAATACCCATATTTATGTTCGCCCCCCCCAAAGATGTTGCCTAGCTCCGCCAGTGCCCACACCTACCACCTCCTGCCACGTCGTCGACACTTAACATGCGGCGTTCCGTCACCAGCATACAAGGATTTTTTATCAAAAGACCACCTGCCCAACGCAATTGCTAAAAAAAGACCCCCTTCAGATGAAATTGACAAAAAAGACCCCCTTAGCCGTGGCGGCATGCGCGGCGGGCGACACGTGGCACCTGCCGCCACAGTGCTAGGCGGCAGCCCCTGCCACCACCGGGTCAGGCGGCAGGCTGGCCAGAACATGAATCCGCACCCGCGACATAACGGGGTTGGCGCGGTAGGCCTCGCCGCCTCAGGGGCAGGCGGCATTACTGTAGCTGATGGGCCAAGCCGCCTAAGGGGCTGGCGGCAGCCCTGTGCATGCTGCGCGCTGCCGATTCCCCCATTTGTCGTTATCGTCTGCATGCAAAAATTCACTACTAGAACATCTCCCGTTCTTTGCACTGGTCTCTTGTCTCTGCAAGTATGCTAACTAGGAGGCGTACTAATTGATGGGTCAGTGGTCAGTCTATGTGCATGTCGTGATTAACCCTTGAATTCTTTGATGGTCAATCGACAGCGCGAGTGCTGCAGCCGTCTTATGAGGTTAATTAGCACGTACTCCTCATAGCTAAACTGCATTGCATAGCGTGCACAGGGCTGCCGCCAGCCCCTCAGGCGGCGGGGCCCAGCAGCTACAGTGACGCCACCTGTCCCTGAGGCGGCGAGGCCCACCGCGCCAACCCCGTTACGTCGCGGGTGCGGATTCCTGTTCTGGCCAGCCTACCGCCTGACCCGGTGGCGGTAGGGGCTGCCGCCTCACACTGTGGCGGCAGGTGCCACATGTCGCTCGCCGCGCATGCCGTCACCATCGAGGGGGTCTTTTTGTCAGTTTCATTCGAAGGGGGTCCTTTTTAACAATTCTGTTGGGTAGGTGGTTTCTTTGGACAAAAAATCGCATACAAGTACACACCGATAGCTCAAAAAAAAGTCCAGACTGTACACCTGCCACTTAACATGCAGCGTTCTGTTACCAGAAGTACACACTGATCGATCAAAAAAAAAGTCCAGACTGTACACCTGCTCTCATTCTGTCTCCACTTTCCAACCATAAATCACGGATGCCTCTCTCCCTCGGAAATACTAAACACAAAACGATCGACCCTCTCTCTCCCTCAGAAATATTGACGCCAGTTATCTGATTCTCCCCTGTCTACAGGTGCGGCGGCTGGGAGCCAATTTGTGCATCATGGCGCTCCCCTGGTACGTCCGCTGGTGCTGCTGCTCTCCTCTGAGGCTCTCTGAAATTCTCAGGTGTGTTCTACGTTGCCTATTTGGTTTCGTATGTGCTCTGGTCCCCCCCTCCCTTTTCTGTCTCTATTCCAGCTAAGCTAGCTACATCGTCGCTGGAGTGGTCGGTACCGTCCAGTTCCAGTAGAATCTGACCGGCTATCGATAAGTTTCCAATCTGAAGGTCGCTTTATTTTCATCCTGCAAGGAACGAATTGATGTGAGCGATGGGGTGGAGGTTTTTTTAAGCCTCGAAGGAACGCCCGATTTATATAGGAGGCCAATCGAGTCACTATGACATCGAATTTTTAATCTTTTTCCTTTTTATGCAAGAAGGAGCGCATTGATGTGACGCCCGACAGAGCCTAAGTCATGGCGTGGAAGTTTTTCTGTTGTCTTGGAAGGAACGCCAGTGTACAGGCATCCTTTCGTCCGAATTTAGAACTATGGTATTTCTAACAATATACAAGTTTGTAAATTGCTCCACTGAACAGGTTAGTATACAAAGTGCTCTTCCCATCAGGTTATTCTCAGCCATGGCGTGGAGGTTTTCCTTTTGTCCTGGAAGGAACGCTGAATGTACAGGAGCCCTTTCCCCTGAATTTAGATGGTATTTCTTACAGTACACAAGTTTGTAAATTGGTCCATTGAACAGGTTAGTATACATAATGCTCTTCCATTCAGTTTATTATGCAAGCGCTGAAACTTTAATCTAACATTTGATATGCTTTTGCAAAGTCTATGATAGATATAGAAAGTATCTGCATATCTTAAATATGTTAGGACTTTACCTGCAATTCACAAAGTGCATATAAATAGATTCCCATTAACCGATTCATGAAATGATTTGCTGACGTAGACAAATAAGTTATTTCATGCAGTACATCCTGCCCATATGTGTTTCTTATTCTCTGTTAAGTTTGACATAATTTTGTTAATTGACCAAGGAGATATAGATTTTGCATTTGTATACCTTTTTTATTGCCTGCTACATCCTCCCCATTTGGAGAAGATATTTCTTTTAGCAAGGTCTCGAAGCAACACGCGGGGCATTATCTAGTTATGAAAGTAGCGAATACGAATCAATCCAACATGATGAAACTAACCAGATAAAATATCCGTGTACCCTCAGAACGCTTTGCTTATTATAAAGACCGTTTTGGCATGTCCTTTGTCACAAAAAGATTGGGCTACCTTATTGCACTTTATTTACTGTTATCGTTACGTGCTTTTTACAAATTATCTTACTATCAAACTACTCGTTACCTACAATTTTAGTGCTTGCTGCTATTACAATCACTACAAAACTGCTATTGTTGCTGTTATTGTTACTATTGCGACTATTGCTACTGCTACCAAACTATTATATTACTGTGCTACTGATCACTCTGTTGTAGATTTTAGTTTTCTAGGTGTGGTTTAATTAACAACTCAGTTGCTAATAATTATGAATATTTTTTTGGCTCCCCTTGTGTTAAATCAATAAATTTGGGTTGAATACTCTATCCTCAAAAACTGTTGCGATTCCCTATATTTGTGGGTTATCAGCAACTTCAGTTCCCAGGGCTTCGTAGGTGGAGGTCACAGAGGCGGAGCTGGAAAGCGTCGATGCGGAACTGGAGGCGGTGATGTTTCAGTTCTCGGGCTGATGGCCGAAGACGGGGACCGGACGCCGGCGATCATTTAGATTAGGTATTAATTATAGTCCAGAGCCCGCCTAGGACCATTTTGATGTACTCCAATATGTTGTAATGAAATGTGTCATGTTTATATGAAATCCGATATGTTTATATAAAATCAGGCCGTGTTTATATGAAATCCGCACTTGTTTACACGAATTTCGTCCGTTTGGTTTGAGTTGTTGTAAAAATGTATGCGGCTAGCGTTGGATGGTTGCCTCCCGTATCCGTGTCCGCGTCCGCGAACAGGTCCCTCCCCCCTGTCCGTGAATGAATGCGGGAGGTTTTTTGTGGATTGCCATTGGAGATGCCCTTAGTTCCTTAATTCTGCAATTCAACTTGTATGAGTCATGGCATTGCAAGCTGAACTGCATAACAAAGTTAGCGCCACAAAGGGAGCAAAAGAGAAGGAAAAACATGGAGTGCAACGGATTTAAACTGAACTCAAGTATTAATGTCGTCAACGCTATCCTAGTTGTCTAGCTAGAATCCAAATGGACATCGGCTTATCCACGTCCATGGTTCTTTCCCATTCCTCCAATTTGTTGCTTTCTTGCGGCATGGGAGTGATGGTATAGGAGGCAGTTGGATGAGGCATGTGACCCAGTGATCTGTGATCCAACCTGGATAGCACATGTTTACCAGATGGGAGAACTTATGACGGGTGGCTTAAGGGGGGTTCTGGTGGCAATGGTTATGCGTGGGGAGTATCCTACCCACCTACCCTCAGGGATAGCGTCAATGATGAAATCATTGCTCAGAGGGATGAATATAACTCCCTTCGTCCCATAATATAAGATCATTTTGCAACCTATTTTTATCTTGCAAAATAATCTTATATTACGGGACAAGGGGAGTATATCCCAAATATTTGGTAAGTAAGAATTAGGTTTCTGCTTCTTGTGTCACCATGCATCCTTTAGGACGTGACACTAAACTTTAGCTGCATTATTTAGATTAACCGATCAGTTACCAACTATTAATTCATAGATAGGAGCTTCACTTTGAGTAGGGCGTTTTGACGACCGAGCTCCATGAAAGCCAAAATTTTGAAAATTTCATAATTTAAACTTTTTAGTTTCCGAAAATTCTGAAAAATATACATTCAGAATTTTCGCTTCAGTGTCGATTTTAGTCGGAAAAAGATAAACACGCTGTGTTTGACGGTCCACGAGAAGCATCCGACCAAGCAGCTAGGACAGGAACGGCGAACATACACAAGCAGCACTGCCCAGCTTCTCCTAGACTCCAACAATGGGACGAGACCACATGTCACACGCGTGCAGTAACACGGGAAAGGAGCTTCTGCTATTTCGAAAAATGGGCAGCTTCTACACGTTCCTACAACCTACCTAACACATGGTGAAGCTGTCGAGTCAAACCCACTTAAAGTGGACTCCCCTCTAATGCTCGTGCAGCCCTCTGACCTGGACACACATCACGATGGCTTGCCACGGCTGATACAAACGGGTGGTCTGTACCTGTGCTCTGCCACCTACACCTTTTCAATAACGTGTTCATCTTGCGGACAGACACGACATGTGAGAAATAAAACTGAAGTTCAATTGCCCTTTGCTGATGCGCATCTACATGTCTCTATACCTCTCATGCCGACTCAACTTTTCTTATTGGATGGCACGAAATCCTCCAAATAAGATAACTACATATAAATATGCACGTTCAGCAAGAGATATATGTGTTGGTACCTGCTAGGTGCAATATGTTTGGCGGTGCATGTTGGAAGAACTAGAAGCAGCTAGCACTTCCTGCAAATGCAAGACAGAAGGTGTGAAAGGAAGGGAGACTTAATAGAGGATGCTGGATGGCAAGTGTTTCGATGTTCTTTTATGAGCACGGAAGGACAAGGTAGAGATAGATGCTTGTATTCTCTGAAGTGCTTCATGATTTAATATCGCCTTATTGCAACCAGAAACCACATAGATGCTTCTGACGTTTTGACGATTGTCCTTTGCACTGTGCTGTGATTATTCAATCACCTGTCTTTTTGTGTGTTTTGGTATTCTTTCCTTGGCAGGATGTATTGACTCTCGGGCTGTTCAAGTTTTATATTCGATTTCTCTTATAAACTGGACCAATCACTTTTCTAAATGAGATGTGGATTTCAACTATGTTCGTTGTTTGAAAAATATATGATCTTGCATTAGTCTAAACATAAACAATTACGAATTGTGCGCTGAGATTTTCAAGAAAGTATCGACTGATAATGGACGTTGTTACGCTCGGTATTCCCATACACTTGGGCATATATCAAGAAACTTTTTTTTGAATATTGTCATCACATTTAGAGTGGTTTTTGTCATATTTGGGAGTACCGAGAGTACTCCATGATCTCGGGAGTACCTAGTATGTTGTTGAACATTGTAAACTATTGCCATTGTTTTGACGCTACCATAACCTGATCCACTCAAAGGCTCGACCACCATGTTCTGCCTTGACTCGCCATGCCCCGGCTAATTACTGTTACCACTACATCCCAATCCAACCTAGCGAAAAGGATGTTGGATGCCTGCGATGTGGGAAACCTTAGGGCCTGCTCGTTAGCCCTCCACGGCCGTCAACTCCTCAACTCCATCGCCAGGATCCTATTGCCAGCTTCTTGCGAGCAAGCCGACAGCGAGTGAAGCGCTCGGTGACACAGCTTCTCTCTTGTATGAGGAGCCAGCCTGAAGCAAGTGAAATTACATCCCATTTGTGGCCCATCTTGTTGGAAAGTTGTAACAGGCTCATAGCCCAATTCGCTGGGAAAGTTGGATGGTCTATAGGCCTGCTGGTTTGTTGTTGTTATCGCGCTAGCATATCCGCCGTTGACTCGTTGAAATTTGTGGCACTAGCAGACTAGCAGTCAACATCACCTCACCAGCGGACGAGCACGGGAGGCCACTCAATGGAGCCACACAAGGGGGCACAAGGCGGAAGCACATGTGCCCACACAACAGAGCATGTCATGGCCGCTGGAGGATCTTGGAGCAGTAGCGGCCAGGAGCCTCGACTGGCACTGGATCTATGGAGGCGAACGGATCACGGGAGGTAAATTTCATGTTTTGACCCTTTCGCCGTATAAAATCAAGATCTGACCCCTGTTGGAATTTTTTTCAAGATTTGACCCTTTTGCTACCGCAGAAGACCATAGCGGTAGAGATATACAGGCTACCGCCGCCTGACCTGGCGATAGGTTCCCTGACATCGTCAGGTCGTTAACGGCTGTGGACACGTGGCAAAGGGACCTACCGTCGCGGGCTATGGCGGTAGGCTCTTGCAACCTACCGCTGGGATCTGTGGCGGTAGGGTGGCCAACCCTACCGTCAGAAATATTGCCATTTTGGTTACAGGAAAAGTGCATTTGGGTGGCCAACCCTACCGCCATAGTCCCAGGCGGTAGGGTGGCCAACCCTACCGCCATAGTCCCAGGCGGTAGGGTGGCCAACCCTACCGCCATAGTCCCAGGCGGTAGGGTGGCCAACCCTACCGTGAGAAATGTTGCCTTTTTGGTCATAGGAAAAGTGCAGTTGGGTGGCCAACCCTACCGCCATGACCCCTGGCGGTAGGGTGGCCAACCCTACCATAAGAAATGTTGCCTTTTTGGTCACAGGAAAAGTGTGGTTGGGTCGCCACCCTACCGCCGTAGGCCTTGGCGGTAGGGTTTCATAGGCTACCACCGTGTGCGCTGGCGGTAGGGTGCGAAGCAGAGCAGAGTGTACTATGTTTTTCTTCGTAATCATTTGAAGACAAGTCAAGTCACAACAATAGCACAACAAAACATAGTTCATGAGATAGTTTCACCACAAGTTTCACAAATCGACTACATAGTTCATGACAGGTTTCACAAATAAAGTACATAGTTCATCACATGTTTCTCGAACCGAAGACATAGTTCACGACTAGTGTTTTGAAACGAAGGACTTATTGGGTCACACGACGCCACTTTCCTTTCTTGTCGCGTACCTCATCCTCCTCTTGGGCTTCACGAGCCCTTGCAAGCTTTCTTGCTCTCTCCTCTTGACGAGCAATCTTCTCCTTGCGTGCCCTCTCCTCCTCACGCTTCTTTCGCTCCATCCTCTCCTTTTCACGACGCTCTTCCTCCAAACCTCTCTGAAATGCTTCTTCAAACAACCGCTGCCTCCTTAGACAATCTCGATATTGATCTTTCTTAACGTCTTCTGGCACATCTTGATCTATCCATGTGAAGTACTTACAAAGTGGAGGCGGCGACTACGTACGAATAAAGAACAAATGTGGTCATTTGTAAGATAGGTTCAAGTTGTAGCAACGGTTGAATACTCTTTGAACTAGAACAACTTACCGGCAGTACATCATAGGCGTGAGCTAGACGAGGACGATCGTAGGCATAGCTGGGACAAACAAAATATCTTCTTCCTTCCGTCCATGATTTCTTACGGTCGGTGGATACCTTAACTTTGCAAACATCTCCACACCAACATGATGGAGTTCTCATATCTTTGTCCTTCACCTTATCCAACTCGGCGTCTGTCCACTTGTCAGGCATGTCCTCGTGGTTAGCACACGGTGGCCTCATCACGGAACCGGAAGAAGCCATGCCTATAAAGACAAATTTGGTAGTTAGTAAAGTAAAATAACATGTATGTATGCAAGAAAAACAAATAAACAAGACCAAATAACAAGTACCATTCACATTATTTCAACCATCTGGGTTAAGCAAGATGTCAATAGGTCTTCTTCTATCAACCCTTCTCGTCCTACGACCACGGCCACTGGTACCCGACCGCCCCCCCATGCCCTCTAAGAATGTCTCCTCGTCCACTACCGCCAATATTCGTCCGTCCTCCACGCGCACCACTCCTGCCTCCTCGTCACTACCACTCCTACCTCCTCGTGTGCCACCCGTACTGAAGGAAATATGCCCTAGAGGAAATAAGAATGTTATTATTTTATTTCCTTATATCATGATAAATGTTTATTATTCATGCTAGAATTGTATTATCCGGAAACATAATACTTGTGTGAATACATAGACAAACTAAACGTCACTAGTATGCCTCTACTTGACTAGCTCATTAATCAAAGATGGTTATGTTTCCTAACCATAGGCATGTGTTGTCATTTGATTAACGAGATCACATTATTAGGAGAATGATGTGATTGACATGACCCATTCCATTAGCTTAGCACCTGATCGTTTAGTATGTTGCTATTGCTTTCTTCATGACTTATACATGTTCCTATGACTATGAGATTATGCAACTCCCGTTTACCGGAGGAACACTTTGTCTGCTACCAAACGTCACAACGTAACTGGGTGATTATAAAGGAGCTCTACAAGTGTCTCCAAAGGTAAATATTGGGTTGGCGTATTTCGAGATTAGGATTTGTCACTCCGATTATCGGAGAGGTATCTCTGGGCCCTCTCAGTAATGCACATCACATAAGCCTTGCAAGCATTGCAACTAATGAGTTAGTTGCGATATGGTGTATTACGAAACGAGTAAAGAGACTTGCCAGTAACGAGATTGAACTAGGTATTGAGATACCGATGATCGAATCTCGGGCAAGTAACATACCGATGACAAAGGGAACAACGTATGTTGTTATGCGGTCTGACCGATAAAGATCTTCGTAGAATATGTGGGAGCCAATATGAGCATCCAGGTTCCGCTATTGGTTATTGACCGGAGACATGTCTCGGTCATGTCTACGAATTCTCGAACCCGTAGGGTCCGCACGCTTAAGGTTTCGATGACAGTTATATTATGAGTTTATGAGTTTTGATGTACCGAAGTTAGTTCGGAGTCCCGGATGTGATCACGGACATGACGAGGAGTCTCGAAATGGTCGAGACATAAAGATTGATATATTGGACGGCTATATTAGGACACCGGAAGTGTTCCGGATGATTTGGGAGAAAACCGGAGTGCCGGAGGGTTACCGAAACCCCCCCGGGAGAAGTAATGGGCCTCATGGGCCCTAGTGGAGAGAGAGAGGGGCGGCCAGGGTGGGCCACGCGCCCCCTCCCCCTCTGGTCCGAATTGGACTAGGAGAGGGGGGCGGCGCTCCCCTTTCCTTCTCCCTCTCCCCCTTCCTTTCCCCCTCCTAGTAGGAGTAGGAAAGAGGGGAGTCCTACTCCTACTAGGAGGAGGACTCCTCCTCCTTGGCGCGCCCTAGGGCCGGCCGGCCTTCTCCTCTTGCTCCTTTATATACGAGGGCAGGGGGCACCCCTAGACACACAAGTTGATCCACGTGATCGTTTTCTTAGCCGTGTGCGGTGCCCCCTTCCACCATACTCCTCGATAATATTGTAGCGGTGCTTAGGCGAAGCCCTACGACGGTAGAACATCAAGATCGTCACCACGCCATCGTGCTGACGGAACTCTTCCCCGACACTTTGCTGGATTGGAGTCCGGGGATCGTCATCGAGCTGAACGTGTGCTAAAACTCGGAGGTGCCGTAGTTTCAGTGCTTGATCGGTCGGGCCGTGAAGACGTACGACTACATCAACCGCGTTGTCATAACGCTTCCGCTGTCGGTCTATGAGGGTACGTAGATCACACTCTCCCCTCTCGTTGCTATGCATCACCATGATCTTGCGTGTGCGTAGGAAATTTTTTGAAATTACTACGTTCCCCAACAGTGGCATCCGAGCCAGGTTTTATGTGTTAATGTTATATGCACGAGTAGAACACAAGTGAGTTGTGGGCGATATAAGTCATACTGCTTACCAGCATGTCATACTTTGGTTCGGCGGTATTGTTGGATGAAGCGGCCCGGACCGACATTACGCGTACGCTTACGCGAGACTGGTTCTACCGATGTGCTTTGCACACAGGTGGCTGGCGGGTGTCAGTTTCTCCAACTTTAGTTGAACTGAGGGTGGCTACGCCTGGTCCTTGCGAAGGTTAAAATAGCACCAACTTGACAAACTATCGTTGTGGTTTTGATGCGTAGATAAGATTGGTTCTTGCTTAAGCCCGTAGAAGCAACGTAAAACTTGCAACAACAAAGTAGAAGACGTCTAACTTGTTTTTGCAGGGCATGTTGTGATGTGATATGGTCAAGACATGATGCTAAAATTTTATTGTATGAGATGATCATGTTTTGTAACCGAGTTATCGGCAACTGGCAGGAGCCATATGGTTGTCGCTTTATTGTATGCAATGCAATTACGTTGTAATGCTTTACTTTATCACTAAGCGGTAGCGATAGTCGTGGAAGCATAAGATTGGCGAGATGACAACGATGCTACGATGATGATCAAGGTGTCGCGCCGGTGACAATGGTGATCATGACGGTGCTTCGAAGATGGAGATCACAAGCACAAGATGATGATGGCCATATCATATCACTTATATTGATTGCATGTGATGTTTATCTTTTATGCATCTTATCTTGCTTTGTTTGACGATAGCATTTTAAGATGATCTCTCACTAATTATCAAGAAGTGTTCTCCCTGAGTATGCACCGTTGTGAAAGTTCTTCGTGCTGAGACACCACGTGATGATCGGGTGTGATAGGCTCTACGTTCAAATACAACGGGTGCAAAACAGTTGTACATGCAGAATACTCAGGTTATACTTGACGAGCCAAGTATATACAGATATGGCCTCGGAACACGGAGACCGACAGGTCGAGCGTGAATCATATAGTAGATATGATCAACATAGTGATGTTCACCAATGAAACTACTCCATCTCACGTGATGATCGGACATGGTTTAGTTGATTTGGATCACGTAATCACTTAGAGGATTAGAGGGATGTCTATCTAAGTGGGAGTTCTTTAGTAATATGATTAATTGAACTTAAATTTATCATGAACTTAGTACCTGATAGTATCTTGCTTGTTTATGTTTGATTGTAGATAGATGGCCCGTACTGTTGTTCCGTTGAATTTTAATGCGTTCCTTGAGAAAGCAAAGTTGAAAGATGATGCACTCGTAGAAAAAGGGCATGTTGTCCCGGTTCGTAAGGGCCTTTTGTCCCGGTTCCTGAACCGGGACTAAAGGGTCGGTACTAATGCCCTGTCCCTTTAGTCCCGGTTCAATCTAGAACCGGGATAGATGGGCCTCCACGTGGCCTGTGCGCGGAGCCCAGGCAGGAGGACGTTTGGTCCCGGTTGGTGGCACCAACCGGGACCAATAGGCATCCACGCGTCAGCCTTTCTGTGGCTGTGGTTTTTGTTTTTTTTAAAGGGGGGTTGGGGGGTTTTGGGGGGTTAATTTAGGTGTTTCATATATTGTGTTAGCTAGCTATAACTAATAGAGAGAAGTGTCCTCTCTTATGTCTGTGCTTGGTCGACGCTACGTACTATACATACGTATAGAGAGGACTAGACACGCTAGCTAGCTAGTAAGAAAACGAAGGAAACAGAAGATCGTCATGAACATATATGCATACAGAGAGAAGTGATATCGACCACCTCTCCTTCTCCGAGAGATTGGTCGAACAACAAGTTCTCGTATATCTATCCGACAATACCGGCTACATATATACAATAATTATCTCTTACAAATATAATCATACGGACTCATTGTCCACATAGTATTCTTCGTCTTCAGCGATCACGTGGTCAAGAAAGAATGCCGCCAATTCCTCTTGAATTGCTCGCATGCGAGCTGGTGCTAGGAGTTCATCCCGCTTCTGAAACATCTAATTTGAAGAAGGGGGTCAATACATATATATATGAATGAATGAAACTCAACACAAATGATGGTAATAAAATAAAATTGTGAATGTTGTTATTTACGTACTTCATATTGTTCGTCAGTGTAGCCCCGCTCACAGGTCGTGTGGCGGATGGACTCGCAAACGTAGTATCCACTGAAATCATTCCCTTGTTCCTGCCACAACCACTTTACAAGAATAGAGGTCAATCAAACTGATAAGCAAGAATGCCAAATGGTATTGATGAAACTAGCGCTTGAATCAATAGGAGATGCGCGGAACATGCTACTATAGTACTTACTTTCGGGTGTCTAAATTGCAGCTTCTTCGGGAGTCCTGGAGCTTTTTGGTGAATTTTTTCCAAACCCTGCCAGACAAAGAAAACAATTACTTGATATATCAGGAAATGAACAAAGTTGCTGATATGGTGGATAATGATCGATTTAACTTACTTCTCGAGCATTTGAGTCATGTCCGCATAGTCATGGGGATCTTTTCGTCTTGAGTCTAAGACGGTTACTAGTCCCTGCTCAAGATTAATCTCTAGGAGAATATAGTGGAAACTGCACATGCATGCATAACTCATCAATTACATTACTATAACCTTGACTAATATATAAGGGAAACCGAATACGCACAAGACAGTAACACTCACTTGAAGTTGTAAGGAAAGAGTATTATATATTTGTTTTCATTTATTACCAACGATCGTAGCAAGTTGACCTCGGTATCTGCGGCATGAATTTTAACCTGAGTTGCGTCTATGAGATATGTGTTAATGAACCCAATATCACCGACTTGTCTTTTCTTCAATTCGGCGATCTTCAATCTGCATAATATAGTGAGGATGATTATAAATACATGCAATGAAAGAGCTGAGCTATATAGAGAGACTTAATGACAGAAGTAGTACTACTTACAGACAGTAGCAGGCGACCGTTGTTTTATCGAGGGCCAATTGATTGAAAAACTGAAAGAACTCCTCGAATGGAATAGGCAACAGTTCAATTCCAATGAGGTCATGCTCCTTTTTAACTTTCACATACAAAGTACTCCTCCTCCCAGAGTCTCTGCAGATTTTCAAGTACCAATCATGCAATCTTCGCATCATCGTTGATAGAGATCTTTCATCTTTGACGAGAGGCTTCCCGTACTCGTATCTTTGTATCTGCACCTCCATGAAATCATAATGTACATCGTCGGGCAGGTAATCGCCAAGATTGCTATAACCGGGCACCATCCTCGGATCATTAGCGACGATGTCGCTAGGCACCTTGAGCGGGGGGCACGATTGCTTCGCTTGTTCGCCGAGCTGGGCAATTTGTTTCCCCGCTCGTCGTTCTTTCAGCCTTTGATCACTGACAGTACTTCCCGACCGCTCCGCTTCGGCAAATTCCTTTCCAATAATGCGCTCATAGTTTCCTTTCGGCGGAGACTTGGGTGGTTTTGTCAGGGCAGCCAGAGTGCGCTTCGCTTTCACCGGATCTACCTTCTCCTCCGGAGGTGGATGTTTCTTTGCTTTCACCCCTTCAAAGTAGTTCCTCACTTCTTCTCGTGCGATCTCGGCGTTCTCCTCCGGGGTCCTCTCGTATGGTAAGTTCTCTGGAGTCTTCAGAGAAGGACCAAATCTGTATTTCCTCCCGCCTCTGGCTGTACTGCTAGACGTCGGCAGAGCAGACGGAGAGGTTGTCTTCTTTACTTGCTTACGAGGAGGAGGAGAAGGACTACGACGCGCCGGAGCAGCCGGAGCGGCGGCAGGTCTCTTCCGCCCTTGCTGACGAGGCGGAGAAGGAGGAGGCTGGCTGCTCGGGCGCGTCGGCGCAGGCGGAGAAGGAGGCGGAGTGCCGCCACGCGCCGGAGAAGGAGCCGGTCGAGTGCCCTGAACGTCACTCGCCGGAGGAGGAGGCGGTGGAGGAGGCGGAGTGCCCTGACTCGCCAGAGGAGGAGGCGGTGGAGGAGGCGGAGTGCCCTGACTTGCCGGAGGAGGAGGAGGAGGCGGAGGCGTCCAGTTCGGAAGGTTGATGAGCTCCTTCCGCCATAGGCATGGAGTCTTCAGAGCAGAACCTAGCCTAGTCTCCCCTTCACCGGTAGGGTGGTCAAGCTGGAGGTCCTCAAATCCCTCTGTTATTTCATCCACCATCACCCTAGCATATCCTTCTGGAATCGGCCGGCAGTGAAAAGTTGCGTCGGGTTCAGTAGGATAAACAGAGCCAACAACCGCCTTGACCTTCAAATTCATCCATTGCGTCATAAGGTGGCAATTTTGAGACTCCGTGATAGCATCCACGGGATAGCTGGCAGGAGCTGTCAAGGCATGCTCCGGCTGAAGCAGCTCGGTGGAAGCCACGCTGCTTCTCCGCTGAGATGGCGGGGTAGCTTCGGGGGAAGCTTCGGCAGTACGTTTGCTGTGATTTGCTTCTCGTTCCTCTATCGCTTATACCCTTGCTTGCAGCGCCTGCATTTGGGTCTGCTGCAATTTTTTCCTCCTCTCCTGGGATTTGTAACCGCCTGTGTCCAGAAACCCAACCTTCCACGGAATGGAGCCTGGCGTGCCTCGTGTCCGTCTAGGGTGCTCAGGATTCCCGAGGGCCATTGTGAGCTCGTCGTTCTCTCTGTCTGGAAAGAACTTCCCTTGCTGCGCTGCTTCGATATACTGTTGAAGCTTCCTGACTGGTATGTCCATTTGATCGTTTGTCCAAATGCACTTCCCTGTTACAGGGTCCAAGGTTCCGCCAGCCCCGAAGAACCAAGTTCGACAACGGTCTGGCCAGTTAATTGTCTCTGGTTCGATCCCTTTATCAACCAGATCATTCTCAGTCTTGGCCCACTTAGGCCGGGCTACGAGGTAGCCACCTGACCCCGTGCGATGGTGATGCTTCTTCTTCGCAGCATTTTGCTTGTTTGTCGCCGACATCTTCTTACTCTTTTCCGATGTCTTGTGGGCCACAAATGCGGGTCAGTGATCTCTGATCTTCTCATATCTGCCCTTGAATTCTGGTGTCTCTTTATTTTCGACAAACTTATTCAGCTCTTTCTTCCACCTCCTGAATAGTTCTGCCATCCTCTTAAGGGCAAAAGACTTGATTAATTGCTCTTTAACTGGCTTCTCTGGATCATCCTCTGGCGGTAGGGTGAAATTTGACTTCAGCTCAGTCCAAAGATCATTTTTCTGCATATCATTGACATAAGACACGTCAGGGTCTTCTGTAGACGGCTTTAACCATTGCTGGATGCTGATCGGGATCTTCTCCCTAACCAAAACCCCGCACTGAGCAACAAATGTGCTCTTTGTCTGGAGGGGTTCAATCGGTTGGCCGTCGGGCGCGATTGCTATGATCTCAAACTTTTCATCCGAGCTCAACTTTTTCTTCGGGCCTCGTCTCTTTACCGAAGTTGTGCTCGATCCGGAGGGCTAGAAAAAAGAACAAAGGCTTAATTAATATGTGTACATACCAAAACAATGAATGCATCAATTAGCTAGTCAGCAGAAGCTTAACTAATATATATACCTGGCCGGACTCGGTTCGGTCACCGGAGACGTCATCACGGTCTCCTTCTTGCACCGCCATTAGGTCACCGGAGCCATCATAATCATAGCCAGCTGCTTCCAGACCATCGGTGTCGTTGAGAAACAACGAGCAGACGGCATCACTTCCTCGTGCGATTATGTCCCCCAACAACTCTTCTTGTACTTCGTCTCGGGCGGTGTCCATAGTTCTTTTTCCCCTCATTTTTGTGAGTTAACTGACATGAGGTTGCTTCAAATGGAATATGTACTCATAGTTGCATCACATTATGCATTTCCTTCATTTTTAGTCTGCAAGTTACTTATGTGTCCGGCATGATATTGGTGCGATTTATTTTCCTAAGGGTATATGCATCTCATTAGAAATTTATTTTGTCTGCCTTTCGTCTTCCTATATTTCACGTGTTTTTATTTTCTCTTTCCTGGTTAGCTAACCAATTATTATTGTAGCACATGACTTAGGGCTTTTTAACTTATTGCACAGTTTGTCATTCTAGAACACTAGACTTTTCTCCACAGTTAGGATGTTCATATGAAAAGTTTAATTCATGTTTAATCCTTCCAGAACTAAGCTTAGCTTAGAAAAAAGGTAGCTTGTTGCATGCAGGTCATACAAATATGTTAAATTCCATTTCTTCATTTTTGTTCAGAATGTTGCACTACATGAGATGAGACAAACTCGGAATGGGAGCAAAATAGTCCTGACTAGCGAACTCTTTTAGCTCGCTGTGTTTCCACTGGTGGCGTTGTAGTCGAGCCCAACAATTCAACTTGTGAAGATAACATGTAGCCCGAACCCAAGAGGGATCGAGATTTAGTTTTTCCAGGACAACTATTTTTTTTATCTTTACTAAAATTTTGCATCTCTTCCATGTTCACTTGGACAATACCTATACTCATTATAAGTCCTTCAAGTTCAGACAAGAAAAATTAGATATCCTGAAATCTTTACTATAAGATCATTTTGGTCTTCTTGAACTTCAAATGCCATCATCAAAAGATAAATGATGGTTTGTATTAAACTTGACCTTTAGAGATGCGGGCACTATAGATATTATTTTTCCCCAAATTTCTAGAATATGAATTAAGAATTCGGTACTCACATAAATCTGAGAGGCTGCTTTGATCGAGACGTGTGTTGCACGTACACGTTTACTAGTTATTACTAGCAAAAGGGCCCGTGCGTTGCAACGGGAGAAAAGTATATTGCATGCTCTTATAATCTAGAAAAGCTGATATAGAATTTAATAATCTGTTCCACAAGTCCAGCTCTTCTATTTCAACATGGCTTGCATGTACATTTAAAAAGTACATGCAAAATGGGCTAGGGATAATCCATTTATTCATGACATGCGTGAAATGAGGTGTTATTATGGGTAAAGGAAAATGACAAGAACAAACGATGATACATTAGCACACTACGGAGACATGCATGCATCATGGACGGTTTTCGGTTCAAGCATCACCAACTTATGGCATGTTCAACGGCATTCCTATTGTTAGCTCCCCTCCATGACCTCAGCTCATCATCGCACCTTCGTCCCGAGCTCGTCCTTTATTCACTCTGACGTGAAATATTTCTTTGGAACTTCTCATGCCTCCTCTATGCTTGTCCAGTTTTGTTCGTCAACATTGTCTGCCTTATAATTCCCATCCCTCTACTAACGGGTCACTTGGCTTGTTATATACAATCCATCTGAAAAAAATATGTTGATGCTTGCAAATATTTCTGTTGCAATGCTTGAATATATTGTTAGCGTACGTATTTATCAAAGAAAATACACGAAGAGTTTTTTTAATGCGTAAATAACACTTGTGTTTAATGTCTGTAGACGCATGTATTATACTGCCCACATCCCATATATTTATCGGATCTTCTCGGATTTCCTTGTCATGCGTCCTTTCTTTTATTTCTTTTATATAGCACAGCACATCCCACATCACATCTTAGCAAATGTGTCCGTGCGTTGCTACGGTCAATAATGCATCAAATATACAAAGAAATGACGAATTGAATTGAACCGACCGAATGCAGTTGATGTGGTCACAGACTAAATTGAAAATAATAGGGCATGACAAAGCTCTTGAAGATGCCGGAGCTGACGAAAACATGATCTAGACACTTTAAAAGATGCAGGTAGGAAAAGTTAATTACTAAGTACATCATATCAAATCACATAAACATTTGGTTTTCACCATCTTCTCCAATTTTGGATCATTATTTCCCTTATATGCAAAGATAAAACATTCTACAAATTATATTGTGCATAATACAGGATCCAAAACAGTGAAAATTAAATAATTGTGAACAAACATGAATAATGAATTACCTCGTTGTAACCAAACAGCTCCTAGGTCGTTAATTCATTGCAGCAACCGTACTTATTAAGGAATTCGTGCACTTAGGTGAAGCTTTGCTTTGTATTTTTGTCGTATTCAACAAAAGGAGGTCAATCAGAGCCCCAAGCTAGCTTCACGGAGGGGAGTATCCGGCGAGATGCGCAAGTGCCGCTAGTTCCTGTAGATCAATCGAATCGAGCTGTGTGCTTGGTAGCTTAGCGTGCATGGCCACCATGGGCGCGGTCGCTGCTGGCCGAGGTGCCGGACATCCATGTCGTCGCACCCAAACAATGCTGGCGGAGGGGACGGAGGCATAGTAGGAGAACTTGTGGCCGTCGAAGATGCCGATTGGTGCCTTGTACAGAGCTGACGGCGTCGAGGATGACTATTACGCCGGTGGTGAGCTTGAAGGTGCCGGGGGTAACCTTCTACAGTGGTGAGGCTTGTGTAGAAGGCGATGCCGGCCTCAGCCCCCGTCTTGGGTCAATCCCTTCCTCCTTCCCTCGTGCGCCGCACCAGAAGGGGAGTGCCACATCCTCGTCATCGGAGCAACCATGGCGCCGCCCCGCAGAACCCCTAAGCCGCGCGCCTGGATCCGGATGCCACCGTCTTTTTGCGCGTCGAGCCCGTGTGCCGCCGCCGCCCTTTGCGGATGTCGCTCGATCCGGAGCCGCCTGACGCCCCCCTGCTCGTTGACCCGCATCGATTAGATCGAATCACGGGGTGAATATACCAAACGACGACAGTTTTTTTCTTTTACTTAGGGGTGGCAGCGGGTAAATATAGACTTCCAACGAACAAGGGAAAAGAAAGGCAGGCTCAGCTTGACCCATTTGGCCCATGAACGTGCCGGAAAGAAAAATCGGACATGTACGTTATTTTAGTACCACCTCGTTAGCAGCGGCTTGTGCAAACTGAAAGCGTAAATTTATGGGAAGAAAGCGTATTGTGACGGTGAACCCACGGAGTCAATCCGTGCTTTATTATTAAAAAAATAGTACAAATGCCCGCGCGTTGCAGCGGGTGATAAAAGGGGCACAACCTGCTTCATGTGTCATTTTAAACCATTTTTCATATCCAATTTTAATAAACATTGGTAATTATGTCTAACATGGAAATTTCCTTATTTTTAATAAAATTTAATGTATTCATTAAAAATGTAACACCATTTGAAGAATAGTTAACATTTTCATGAAAATTGGAAATTTTCTTTGTAAATTAACATTTTTTAACATATTTTTGTTTGGTAATTTTTACACATAGTTGGTTGTTTGATTGGGAAGAGTTTTTTTTAACTATTCGACCAAACAAAATAGTTAACGTACATAGATGGACCCACGAACTCATCTTCCTACCCCTGCTCTAGTACTCCTTGTGTTCTAGGAAATGTGCCCGTCTGTTGCAACAGGAAAAAAAAAATCCTTGCACGTCCCTAACGGCAACCCATCCATATTACCGCCTCTCATCCTCGCCATTGTCGCTGATGATAGCTACATTGTCCATTTATTCATGATAAACATGGTCAATCCTAAGGCAATGACTTTGGTCATCATATTTATAACTCTGCTTTCATGAGCTCGTCCTTTCTCCGAATTGTAATTCTACGGTTTTTTAATAATGGTGAACGCCATCCTTATCTCATCTTCACTTGATGCCTGCGCCATCTTGCATTGTATATAATTGCTCTTTTCTCATGACATGCAATATATGATACAAAAAATTATTGTTGGATAAAGTTGTATCAAATAACAAAGGTCCCACGCGATGAAGCTCAATGACAACGGCTGGGAAGTCACTTAATTTTCATGGATGATTTCCTATGCCTTCTCCATCCTATCTAAGTCATATAGATATCCCAATCTGTCTGCCTGTGTCGTATATATTAGCTCCAAGTAATGCAGTCATAGATATATTTACTCCTGATAGGCCTCAAGTTTTACAATCATGATTAGCTGTGTGAGTAATTATTCTGTGTACATATTGAAAATAAAATGATCATGCACATAATGACATGTGGTCGAAAACACAAAGTAGCTCAAATTCACGGCGCGGGCATCTCGTCCTTCCCTCCTCTAAGTAAGTTAATATATGAAATCTTGTACTTATTTATTCCCCATGCAAGCAAGCCCACAAATCTCTCTTTGAAAGCAGCGTTGCATGTCCAGCAGTGTCGTCGTATCGCTCCTTCCTTCCCCATCCATCAGGGATGTTCTTTCCTCCATCAGCCCACAAATTCATTTAAAGCACCGGCATCTCCCTCCTCCTTTATCGAGTTATTATCGATTTTTCCTTTGGTTCTTGGTTCTCGAGGCCTGCTATAGGAAACTCTGTAAACGTATATAAATCAATAGAATTTCATGTAAAGAACCGAGGTGGGACTATTAGGCAACCAACCCATTACTTGGCATGAATAAATTGTATCTCAGTTGGTCGTTGTCTTCAGTATCTAACGGGACGGCATGGGTTCGAACATCACTCCTGAACTTTATTTTTACTTTTTGCTAGTCGGTTGTGTAGCAGGCCCAGATCGGCCCACTGGAGTTTTTGCTAGTCGGTTGTGTAGCAGGCCCAGATCGGCCCACTGGAGCGTGCAGGCCGCCGGCTATTTTTTATGACCTCAAATTAGTACCACCTCGTTTATATTACGATTTTATCTATATAAAAATCGTAAAAGCGTATTATGACATGAGAAGAAAACGTATTGTGACGGTGAACCCACAGAGTCAATCCGTGCTTTATTATTACTAGTAGAATGCCCGTGCGTTGCCACGGGCTTTTTTAAAAACTTGCTTATCGCATGTATAAACATAATGCATGTATAAAAAATTGAATTCCACTTTAATTGCAATGTATAAAAAAATGTAATTCAATGACCTATACTGACTCATCTGATGCACAAAATAAAAGAAAGTGGTTTAAGAATATAGAACAGTTTTGCACTGCATCACAAACGATAGATAACACCTGAAAGCATTTTTATACAGGTGCTATCTAATCCCTCCATTCCTAAATATAAGTCTTTTTCGAGATTCTAACGTAGACTACATACAGAGCAAATAGTTTAACATGTTCATATATTTGGAGTGTTAAATACTTCAAACAAAAGGCAAACAAGCCATCATGTTTGACCACGTAGATTAAAATATCTGAACCATAAATTTCACATATTAACAGATGAGATTTAAAAATGTGGCGTTACTTATAAATATTACCATGTACAAATAGTTTAACATGTCACATATCATTCTCAAAAAAAAGTATAGATAGATCAATGCCTTTCTACTAAAAAACTTAGCCGCGTAACACGACAACCACAAGGTTTTCGGTAGCCATCTTATGGTAGACTAAAAAAAGAATCCAAATAAAAAAAAAGAAGACCCTAAGGAAGAGTCCAATCAAAATACATGTGATTATGTTCAATACCAAAAGGAGAAGTCGGACTCCTGCTTCTTTCTTATAACTTACTCAGCTCTTTAAAAGAAAACTTTGTGTACTTAGATTGGAAAATAAATTTGTAGTATACATATCAAAAAAAGCTTGGCAAAGATCAATTGATCTAGATTATAATGGTTGAGATCTAAAGTCTACTAATAGTTATGTACCATGTAATTTTTTGGAAGTTAAAAACAAAGAATTTAGTTTTGGGTCTTCGCCTTCTGGGCAAAGGCCGTGACGCAAGACCCTTAGGTCCTTGTCGCTAGTCCTGGCCTTCTCCTCCCTGAGCCAAGCAAAGGAAGCAAGCAAACGAACCGAGCGATGCAGTGTTGAGCTACACAGGAAGAGCAAGTGAGCGGAGGAAATCCAAACCAGATGAAAGCACAAAATCAGTAAATAAGCCATCCATCTCACTGGTCCTGTCTACAAAAGCAATTTTCCTCATGTCCCAGGTTGGCAACCAATTTGTTCCACATACCAACACGAACCTCGAGCCAGAGCCACATACCAACAGGAAGAGCACGTAAGATATCTGAAATAATTAGAGGAAATGGACATTGTAGGTTTTAAATATTGCTAAATTGCACGGGTAAACTCAGGAGCGTGTATTATTTCTTCTTGATATTCCTCAAAATTAAATTCACCTGTTGTACTTTCAAAATAGGTGTGTCCCTGAACTAAGAGATACAAAATAATGCATCAATTTGAGAAATCCAAACGATGAGGATGAGCCATCTAGCATAACACAAACACGCACACACACAAGCACACACGCACACACACACACACACACACACACACAGAGAAGAAAAGCAAAGCATGAAGGAAGAAAAGTGAATATAAATTACACATCCAGTTATGTTTATTATACTGCAATAAATCATACACCCACATAAGACCCAAAAAAGCCTACACTGTAAGCAACAATGCTAGATACAAAATAAAATGGATATACTGCATAATTTCTCATGTTTGAAGGTGCCACCTCCATTAGTAATGACAGATATGAACTTTACATGAATTAAACGGGATAATTGTTTATTTGCTTCACTTCAACCCATGTAGAAATATAATGATTACTTCTTGTAATTAATCTAAATGGTTCCAATAAATTAATATTCAAGGTTGACTACATGGGAAAGTTGTATTTGAAATACATCCATAAGGAAGTTGACTAAAAGGTGAACAATGTACTAAAAAATATCATTAAACGTTAAGACTTGCAGGTCAATACATATCATTAAAATCTCTAAGATTTATGTTATAACCTACTGGTAGATTTTGAGATTAAAGGTGAGATTAAGAGCATATGCCCTTCTTTCAATACCAGTAAATTTCGATAATGGCTTACAATCCAGTCGGGATATACATGCATAGGAAGGCATCTACTTGCTGAACAAGATGTTGTCTGCAAGACTTCAATCAAAACATTGTGTCTCTCACTTAGTCTTTGCATATTACTGAAGAATATACAATCTGCAATCAAAATATTGTGTCTCAGTCTTTTGTAGGCAGCATCTAAGATTTTGTAAGCTCCGAGAGTAAAAGACCAACGAGTGCCAGAATTGGAACATAGAAGAATCTTACCTGGGCATGATGCCATCAGGTTCTATGCCAAGATCGAGGTAGTAGAGCTCCCTCAATCTCTCTTGCCAAGCCCTCCCTCTGACCATCAATAGAACAGTCACTCTCGCTTGCCCTGCTTTTGAAATCTCCTTCTGCGCCGCCGCAGATCAGTTGGCAGCATAGGCCGAGCTCTCCCATGTATCATCACATTGAATAAAATACGCATCTATGCTTACTTCCCTTGTATCATCACAACGGATGCTATAAATTTTCTTGTGTCCTTGTCATAAATCTGAATCCTGCACGATATGAAAAAGAAAGAAAGTCAGATTTGTTAATACAGTACAACATAATGATAGTTCCAAGGAAACGGGTACTACGTCGAAACTGGCCATGATAGTACGGATGTCATGTGGATGGACGTGTTTGTGCAGGAATAACCGGGAAGAGTACTCAGAGCTCGATAACCCACCGGAGAGATCAATGCACCCTACTTTAAACGTAGTTTTGTGGTTATGGCCGAGGCACATGTCGCCACGGTGGTCGATGTTGCAGCAGTACCTGAGTCTGACCTCGAACTTCAAAGAACATGGCGCCGTCGACAACACCCAAGGATGCAGTGAGAGCATGGAGACCGCTCGGCCAAACGGGTTCAACACCACGTTCAGCAGGAACAGGTACTGCCGGCCTTGGGCACGGGTCGAGAAGGCCAGGGGCGGACGCATGTTGTGGCGAGTGGGGGCCCAGGACCCCACTCGATTCATCGTCCTCTTCGTACTACGTCCCGATGCTAGCGAGCAGGCCCCCAGTCGGGCTATAGCAGGTGCCCCCACTCCCTTCCAGTTCGGCCTTTCTATAAAGCCCAATACAAAAAGCTAATCAAGGAAAAAATTCAAGGTAGAAGGCGTGCGTGTACCCTGCTGCCGCCTGCCGCTTCACTCTAGGAGCTCACAATTAATAGCGAGAAAAACGAAGAGGCAAGCCCTCGGCCGCCGCTTGGTTGGACCATTGGTGGATCGCGGCTTGGCGGGTGCCAGTCCTGTGCCATCCGGTCGCCGGCCACCGGCCGCCCGCCGCCAGCAGCGGCGGCGCCACCGTCGACGGGTGTACAGCAGCAACGGATGAACGGAACATCCTCAGCAACTCATCTCTGATCAGGTCTGTACCATCTCCTCATCTCCTTATCCCAAACTACTAAACTCCCCTTCGTTCTTTATTTTGCTTGCTGTTGCCTGACTACACTCTGGTCCTTATTTTTTCAGTTGATTCCATGGTTTATCTCATATCAAATCAAATGAAAACTTGCAGTTCGTACTAGTACAGTAGTACTACTCTATGTCTCTATCAGACATGTAGCCATGTACAGTTGGTTCTACCAAAAAATTATAGGATTAGTGTGACACACTACTTGTACTTGGAAAATTTCTATGGAACTCAATCTGGGATGCCATTCTACTACTAGTACTTTTGCTGGCCTGCTAGTCTGCTCCACTAGAATGTTTTGTATCTGAACTTTTACAATTTGTGCTTCCATTATTTGATAGGGAAGAGAAGGGAAGATAATGGAGAAGTATTTGATAAAGAAATCAGCAAATGCCAACACCACCACCCAGCCCCAAGGGGCTATCACCAGCAACAATTCAAGTGGCAGTAGTAATGCATCAAGACCTGCAGCAAAACATAATTCTGCTGTGCCTGAACTAGTTGATTTGAATAAGCTCCCTCGCGATCCAGCTAAAAGGAAGCGAATGGCAGATTATCACCCCAACCAACGTGACGAGATAAGAAGGAAGTATTTGATTTGGGGACCTAATCAGCCCCGCAAGTTGGAATTTCCATACAGGGAGATTGGGAAGAAGAAAAAGAAGAGGAGATTCAATCCGGATTGGTATGATGATTATGCTTATTGGCTAGAGTACAGCGAGAAGGAGCACAAAGCCTATTGCTTATGCTGCTATTTGTTTAGGGACAACATTAAAGACAGCCACCATGGGCATGATGCATTTGTAGTAGAAGGTTTCAACTGTTGGAACAAGACAGAGAGATTTGTAACTCACGTCGGTGATCGTAACAGCTTTCACAACAGAGCACTCAAGGATTGCGAGGATCTATTAAAGCAAGATCAATCAATCCCTGCAGCCTGGAATAGACAAAGCCAAACTGAAAAGAATGAGCATCTCATCAGGTTAAATGCCGCAATTGATGTTTGTCGATACTTGTTGCATCAGGGACAACCTTTCCGTGGCCATGATGAATCTAAAGATTCTGAAAATAAAGGAAATTACCTTGAGTTGATGGACTACACTATTAAGCAAAATGATGTTGTTGCTAAGGCATTCAAGAATGCTCCAAATAATAATCAAATGTTGTCTCCCAAAATTCAGAGAGATATTACCGAGTGCTTTGCAAAAGAAGTACTAGGCCATGTGATGAAAGAAATTGGTAATGGTGTGTTCAGCTTATTAGTTGATGAGTGTAGGGATGTTTCCGACAAAGAACAAATGGCGGTTGTTCTCCGATATCATGATAAGTGTGGACTGGTCCAAGAGAAGTTTGTTGGTGTTGTTCATGTGGAGGAGACAACAGCTTCTTATCTCAAGTCTTGCATAGATTTATTATTTTCACAACTTGGGCTGAATCTTGAACAAGTTAGAGGCCAAGGTTACGATGGAGCAAGTAATATGTCTGGTGAGTTTAATGGTTTGCAAGCTAAAATTATGAATGAGAACAAATCAGCATATTATGTACATTGTTTTGCTCATAAACTCAACTTGGTTGTTGTGGCTATTGCAAAGAAGATATTCGAGGTCGGAGATTTCTTTGATATGGTTTCAGTTTTGCTGAATGTCGTGGGCGCGTCTTGCAAGAGAAAAGACCAACTTCGTGAGCATCACCAAGAAGAAGTGAGAAAAGCAATAGGATGTGGAGAGATTGCTACGGGGACTGGACTGAATCAAGAATTATCTCTTCAAAGACCAGGTGACACTCGATGGAACTCCCATTATAAAACACTGTTGGGTTTGTCCAAGATGTTCTCATCTATGGTCAAAGTACTAGAATATGTCGAGAAAGATGGCACAGATACCGGAAAGAGGCGGCAAGCTAGAGGTCTTCTAAAATATTTCCAGACCTTTGATTCTGCATTTTTCTTACACATGATGATGATGATATTAGCTTTAACAAATGGGCTATCAAAAACCTTACAGAGAAAGAATAAAGACATTGTAAATGCTATTTCAGATGTGGAATCAACAAAACGAGAGTTAGAAAAACTCAGAACCAATGAGGGGTGGGATTCCCTTATGAAGAAGGTATGTTGTTTTTGTGAGAAGCATGACATTCCAGTGCTTGACATGGAAGATGCCTATGTTAACCCAAAGAAGCCACGACAAAAGACTGGCATTAGCAATGAACATTATTATCGTGTTGACTGTTTCTTTGCTGTGCTCGATCTGTTAGGAGAAGAGTTTAATGACATATTTAATGAGGTAAATTCTGAGTTGCTTCTATGCATGCCTGCTTTGAGCCCAAGTGATTTATTTTGTCATTTTGACAAGGAGAAGTTACTGAAATTAGCAAAGTTTTATCCTGATGACTTCAATCACAAAGATATGGTGACTCTTGAGCATGAACTTGGACTCTATATAGATAATATACTCCATGATACAAGGTTTTCTAGCTTGGACAGAATAAGTGACTTGGCTAAACTGATGGTGGATACTAGGAAGAATCTCTCATATCCTTTGGTATATCGGCTTTTGAAGCTAGCTCTAACTCTGTCTGTTGCCACTGCCACTGTCGAGAGATGTTTTTCAGCGATGAAGATTGTGAAGAATGCTTTGCGTAACAAAATTGGTGATGATTATTTGAGCCATAGCCTAATTTGCTTCGTGGAGAAGGAGCTGCTGGACACAATTACCAATGAAGTGATTGTTGATCGTTTCTATAAGATGAAAGATCGTCGTGGGAGAAATGAAACGTAATGGTCTAATACCTTCCACCCTTTTTATATTTACCATCTCCATTGTATTCAAGTGCATTGTCCTAGTCTGTGTTTTCTCTTCACAGGTAATGCCATTTGTCTTGGAGACAAATATTACCTTTTGCCACCTATGAAATCATTGGGATATAAAGCCTTCTTGTAAGATTTCTTCAGTTTAGTGCCAAACCTATCATGTTACTACTAGATGATGTATCACTTGTTGGCATTTATGTCAGACAAATATTATCTTTTGCTACATATAAAAACTGGGATATAAAGTGTAAGGTTTGTTTATTTTAATGGTAAATTTGTGAGGTTATTAGTGGATGAAGTATCTTCTGTTTTGAACGTGGATGAAGTATCTTATTATTATAGGAAAAATGCTAGATTTTTTTATGCATGAAAAGTGCTATACGTTTATACGATTGTGTAAACATGTTCATGAGTTTTACATAGACGAGCGCCCCCAGTCAGTTTTTATCCTAGGTCCGCCCCTGGAGAAGGCTTTGAAGCCGTCACAGAGCTGGACCTCGACGCACACCCAGGCCCGAAGCTCAGTCGTGCACGGCCACCCTTGCGCGTCGGCGAAGTGGTCTAGGAGTGCCGCCGTGGAGCGAGCGAAACTGCAGTCCGCCTGCGGGCAGTAGCACGGGCAGCAGTGGGCGCACGGCACCCGGATGGACTCCATTAGCCTTTCCAATGCGATGTTCCGGCGACAGCCGCCGGTCAACCGGACGTGACACACATGGCACCTCCTTGCCGCCATCATCTTGTCGCGGCACCGTGAGCATATGGTATGACCGAAGCCACACTGCACCCGAGCAAAAATGACGTTCCAGTGTTATTGGTACACAAACTTGTGATGGATCGGCCTAGCATGGACGACGAGCATACGCACTTGGAAGACTGGTGCTTGAGAGGGAGGTAGCAGATGCCGCAGTTGATGGTATCGATGTCATCCACTATCACAGTATCATGTTTGCAAGCGCCATGCGCTTCGCCGCCGGCTCTACCGTACCTGGAACCCGAGATGGGCGTCGTTCTTGTTCTTCTTCTCTTGTTTTTTTCCTCTGGAAATACTAACCTCATCTCCACCCTCTTTGGTGGTCTCGGGCCAACACCTTGAATCTGGAGGTGCCGCGGGCGCTCCTCTTGATGCCACAAACCCTCACCGCCGACTGCCTCACACGGATAGCCGTCCCGTCCCGCATCCTGACCTTGTACCGCACCGCACCGCCCCGCCGACACCAGCACCACCGATCCCCGTTTCCGACGCCACCCTGCCATCGCAAATTAAATAGGTACATGAATGCTTTTATGATGAGGTTTATTTGTCATGATGGGTATATGCTCGTGCGTTGCATCGGGCGTTGATTTTTTTAAGCGACAGGGGAACATATGGGAACACATCATGATGCAAATCACATAACAAAAAGGAGATTATGTTTTGGTTATGAAGCATAGAACTTCTAACAATTTGTCCTAAGATATACTAAAGCCAAAGAATATCATAGAGGGAAATCAAATTATCTGAACGACATGATGTTATTTCACAAAATAAGTTAAATGTACATTTAAAATTTACAATTGGTTATCTTTACATGTAAATAGAAAGGTGGGAGTCAATATTACAATACGCTTACCAAAAATGTTCCTCTATGAAAAATTGTCATGAAGAATCACCTACCAAGAATAAAAACTGAGAGCAAGTCTGCAAAATAACAAATTGTTAACAATATGTTCAGTAATATAAATCTCACTGTTCTTGCACACCCTTGAGCATACCATTTTTCCCCTTCAGACTATACTCTCGTCTATGAACAGAAAAAAGAAAACCATAGAAACTAAATTCAAGTCTGCAGAATAACACAAAGCATCACTAACAGTTCAGTACCATGTGAATGGAGACATACCATACCATCCTTTTTACCTTCTGACTGCACTTCTATTTGTGAGAATTCCAGTAAGTAGATGGGCAATTTAGCAAAATACAACCATTGGAATATGGGAAGCCGTATAAACTAAATAATGTAGATAATATCACATGTGCATTATTGGCCTCTAAGATGGAACAAAACTGAATACTACCCAAAACAACACACAAATTTGACTGACACTTTCAAAATTTCATATCTCTCCTATACTACCTAATAAATTCAAGTTGTATACACCTTTTTCAATTGCACAAAAATTTAATTCAGCTTCTAAAGTCTGCAATACCCCCATAATTCAAAACAGTCTACAATACCCCCATTACTAACTCTAGTTCAGCAAATCCATGAGGAAGAGTCATTGGTGAGGATGGGCTAACTCCGCTATATACCATAACTATTCTCAACTACCATATCCAGAAAAAGTATTGTTAATTTGAGAGGATACCAAAATTGAGTTACAAATAGAAATAACGAAAGTAAAATGTCAAGCATAAGTAGTCTATTCAGAGGAATCATTTCCAAAAGCAATTTTGAGCCAAACACCAGAGCACAGCAAGTTGTGACAACTCACATCCCAAATGATAGCAGATTTATTTAAACTGCCAGTGGCATCACAGTACAAACGTTAAAACTAGTAGCATCACACAGGAACACTGTACAGTCAGTTCCTGCATGCATACCTGCCGGTAACCTTGCTGCCATCACCGCTCACACTCCTCTGTGTGTCCTTCATCGTCATCTTTCCTTCGACCTAATGCTTCGGCAACTCCAACAACACGTTGTTGCTCCAAGAAATCAGTGAACACCACGGAGAGGGGCGTACTTGGATCCTAAACTCCAAGCAAACAATTAATTTAAGATCCCTTGCACACATGCACACGCGCGCGCGCACACAGAGAGAGAGAGAGAGAGATCAGGGTACCCCAGGGTGAGGGATGAGAGAAGCCGACCTACGGAGCGCGGCGCCAGCTGTGTGTCGCCGCTGCCGCTGCAGAGATAACACGATCATCGCCGCAAGACGCAGAATCTGTTGGAGCTCGCTCGCTCGGAACCGGCGAGGAACGCCGCCGCCATGAACTTGGAGTTCAAAACCCCGCCGCTGGACCTCCTCCCGTGCCTCCTAGATCGTCTCCACACCGTCCCCAGAACAGGATCCGACCCCTACTCGCCTCCTCAGCCGGATCTGGCCGGAGATCGCCGCCGCCGCGCCCGGCGGCACGCGGCAGCGTGGCGGTGGGTGGCGGGGCACTGGAGGCAGCGCACTGGAGGTGGGGGTGGCACGCAGCAACGTGGTGGCGGGTGGCGGCGCACTGGAGGCGTGGGAGGGGTCGTGCGGGTGGAGGTTCTTTTTTTATTTTCTTTCTTAATTAGGAATGTAATGCGTGCTAATATTTATTAGGATGGAAGGAGATCAATGGGAGAAATAAATCGGAGAGGGAGGTAATTTGTTTGGAAAGTGATCTCCTGTATATGTATTATTTATGAATTCTTAATTACCAAATATTTACATGATTGAATTGAATTGACACCTGCCAAAGCAAGCATGAATAAATGGAAGAAGTATCAGACACGATTCAGTTTTAAGTGTGAAGAAGAAAAAATTAACGTGGCAGTGGTGGTGGGAGGTGAGACGAAAATAAACCGGACAAAAAAAAACCAGACGAAAGTGGTGGGACTATTCAACCAACTCGTCCATTAGGAGTAGAGAGTAGCAAAAGGGCCCGTGCATTGCAACGGGTAGAAAATAATTAAAATATGGAAATCAACCTATGATTAGATGGTTAGGAGGACAGTAATAACCATAGCCCACCAGAGTTCAAATTCTAGATTTGTCACTGGAGCTCATATTTTTCTGGATTTATTTTAGGCATTTTAGCTATGTGCATTCAGTGGGAGCTAGACGTTCCCATCGACTATGAACGCGTCTGTGGTAACTTCATCACTCTCAAAATGATGTGTCAGTTCATTCTATCAGAGGTGCTCATATAGATAGGATGTGCGTGTGTCCATTCATAAGGGCGAATGTATGTTCATATGTACAAGTGTCTGCATTTGTACTATGTTTAAAGATAATAATAATAAAAACGCAAACGCATGTGCTTGCTAAAACCGTACAGAACACTACTACACGCAATTATTTGTCACCTTATAAATAAAGAGTAGAACAAAAATTGTTGAAGAACATCTAAAAGGTATGTCATCTCATTCTTTATTCACACATGTTTTCTTTGATTTTCTTACACTACAACTGACTTTAACAATGAGTGCGCCCAGTACTATTGTGTGTGAAACTACATTTGAATACTACAGGCTCTTCTATAGCATAGACATGAAAAAATCAGATCGAGCTATCGGCAAGGGAAAAGCTATATACAACGAACTTGTTTTGAGCAGCAGCCAGCCAGCCAGCTGGGCCAACTGGCCAGGCTGTCCCACCTAAGGCCCAGCCAGCCCCATAACCCTAGCTCATGGCCCAACCCCACTTCCTCACCTCCTGCCTCAATCCTGACCTTCAAGTGCAAATGGCAGCTAAAGAGAGCAACGTGAGCTAATTTTCTTCAAATTAATAGAAACTAATCAGTACAACATGCAGCGGCTACTGAACCTTATAAAAGAAACTTATGTTTTTTCATAGTGAGCTTAAGAACTTGTAGAATCTACAAAGATAAATTATTTGAATCGTAATAAAAACATATTATAGAAAATAAAAACTGCCTTGTTAACCCTAACTCACAGCCCGATCCCCACTTCCTCACCTCCTGCCTCGATCCTGACCTTCAATTGTAAATGGCGGCTAAAGAGAGCAACGTGAGCTAATTTTTTTCAAATTATTAGAAACTAATCAGTACAACATGAAGTAGCTACTGAACCTTATAAAAGAAATTTCTGTTTTTTCATAGTGAGCTTAAGAACTTGTAGAATTTACAAAGATAAAAATATGTGAATTGTAATAAAAACATATTATAGAAAATAAAAACTGTCTTCTTAACCCTAGCTCACAGCCTGATCCCCACTTTCTCACCTCATGCCTCGATCCTGACCTTCAAGTGCAAATGGCAGCTAAAGAGAGCAACGTGAGCTAAATTTTTTCAAATTAATGGAAACTAATCAGTACAACATGAAGCAGCTACTGAACCTTATAAAAGAAACTTCCGTTTTTTCATAGTAAGCTTAAGAACTTGTAGAATCTACGAAGATAAAATATGTGAATCGTAATAAAAACTATTATAGAAAATAAAAAATGCTTTGTTACTATTACTTTTCTTTTGAGAATCTGAATTTGTATGTTTAAGAAATTTCTTTTTCGCTTTATTCCGTCTCCTAAAACAAAGCAGTATAAGAAAGTATTCCCTCCGTCCGGAAATACTTGTCATCAAAATGAATGAAAATGGATGTATCTAGAACTAAAATACATCTAGATACATTCATTTCAATGACAAGTATTTTCGGACGGAGGGAGTACTGAATTTTGCAAATGAATCGGATGAGTAACTTGTTTTTTCTTTATATGTTCTCCTCAATTGATTTAGAAAAAAAAAGAATAAATGAATAACATTTAGATGGAAACAGTCATTTCTTATCCTAAGCGATGGATGCATCATGCAGGACCAATCTGTGTAGAATGGAGAAGAAAGCTCATCAGCTAACATAAAAAATGGAGGAACTCGTATGGCATATGGGGCCTACATGTAGTAACGTATATCCACTCTGAATCTAACATATAAAGATCAAAGTCTCCTCACCATGACTCGCTGGAGTTATGTATGTACGTAGCGGCTGCCACTCCATGGCCACCAGATCCCTACCGCTGTAGTATCGATTCCTTGTCACCATGATCAAGGGTACCTAGCAGCAGCATACATGAGGATATGTACATATCATGAAGCAATTGTAATCAGCAAGCAGCAGCCTTCTCTGTGTTCTCTGTATAGATGTGTAGTAACCAAGCAGCAAAATGAACAAAATGCAGCAGCGGGCTGCTGCTCTCCTCTCTGATCTCTCTATATGCAATAGTAGTATAGCAGAACATCAAAATTAGCAACCGCAGAGCAATCTCGAAAAAATAGTAGGAATATAATTAAAAATATTCTAATGTGTTTATTTTGGCATATCGGAACATTCAGTGTGTATATCTGAGTTCTACACCAGCTATAATGGCTGCCAATCTTGGTTAAGTACTGATCAAGTAGCATTCGGCTGAACAAAAGCAATAAACTTCAGTCTTTCTGTCCAGAGAAAATTAGGAATAATAGTGAGCAAAGCATATGAACATATCTCATTATTCAAAACTTAAGTTAACAGATCTACAATGTGCATCCTTGTGCACAACCCATCTCTAAGAAATTGTTTGGAACATCATTTATAGATATTTATTAGCAGAATTTAAGCTGTAACATTGTAGGCAATACAAAGGAATTCAGATGTAAGCTGAATCTTCCTTGAACTTTCAGGCCTGGCCACTCCGACCCCTTAGTCATTAGTTTAAAGTTCAAAACTGGTGATAGAATTGGACGATGGCGTACCTTAGATGGAGCACATGCCGACAGTGTTTTAGCAAACTAAGTGGAGCAGCAAGATTGAAAGCTTCGAGCGCAACTGGAACTGATGCCAGACGGTGTACATGAGGAGTTTACCTGAGCCGATTGCACTCATCCCTTGTCCCGCACTTCCATCTTGTTGAGTCATCACAGCTACTGTTGTCCTGTTCGTATCTATTGCATCATGCAGCCATGCAAATCATATCAGGACAATGTAACAATCAATGATTTAATTAGCATGGCACAAAGAGTCAGATCGACCCATAATCAATATGTCACGGCATGCATGTATCATGAAGATGAATCAAGCAAGGATATATTACATACCTCGAACTCCACCGCGGCGGAATCCATCTGCCCAAGCATAGTTATCGCCGCTGGTCGCTCTGTGCTTGTCCTCCACACTCGAGCCAGTCACCGTCTATGCCAAGGCAGCCCACACCGTATGGAAGAATCGAGATGGAGAAATTGTACAGTGAGAAAAGATTTTCAGGCACACACACCTTGGCCCAGGGTGGATGGCCATTGTCTCGCTTGTCCTCGGCGTCCGGCAAGGCCCAGTACGCCGTCCTGGCATGGCGGCGAGCGGCAGGGGAGGAGGCCCGTGGTGGCTCGGCATCACGTGCGGGCCGTGGATCACCTTCTGCTTTTTCATCTTCCTCATGAACCCCACCATCACCCTTCCTACTCGCTCTCCTAGGAAATCCACCTCAAATCCCATGGATTCCTAGCGGGGATCACTCGAATCTACCGCTGGTTACTTTTGGGGCCGGCGGGCTTGAAGATTGTAGGAGGATTGGGTGCCGGCGGGCTTGAAGATTGCAGGAGCTGGTTGGAGACCGAGAAGGCTCAGGGTGGCGCAGGAGAAGATTTGGGCGGATGGAGAGGGGAAGGAGACAGAATTGCAAAGGGCCGGGGAAGAAGATTGGCCGCGCGGCGGCGCCGTGCCTGTAGGCATCGAGGAGGAGAGCCCGTGCTGGTTTATTTCTTTTTACAAATTAAAGGACGAACGAAAACTGTTACAGACGAATTTATGAGCAAGTTAGAATAGTACCACCTTTATGAGCAAGTTAGAATAGTACCACCTCGTTTATATTACAATTTTGTCTATACAAATCGTAAAGCGTATTATGACATAAGAAGAAAGCGTATTATGACGGTGAACCCACAGAGTCAATCCGTGCTTTATTATTAGGGATAGACTAGCACATACGCCCGTGCGTTGCAACGGGGTAATAAAGATTGACATTATTCTACTGACAAACTCAATCACAATACCTGTATGAATTTCATAGAAATTTTGTTAAAAAAATTCCAACTAACTCAACCATATAATACCCATTTGTGAAAAAATTCCAGCTAGGTTGACCAGAGGCCGGGGACACGTCTTCATTTCTAAAAAAATAAAATTCAGGCACCTCTTAAAACCAAATGTTTGCTCGGTACTCTGGTATGAGGTTTCACATTCCATTTGAAAACCAACTCGCTCGAAGTGAAGGGAAGGAGGCAGGTGAGGAGGCGTGGGGGGAGAGAGGAGCCATGGATTAACCAATCTCCCAATGGTAGTGTTTTTTGGCTTCTTGGCACTTGGCAGCAAGTTCTGTTCCACAGCTGTTCTTCTCAACTTAGTCGACTTCGAAACGTAATGGTTCGTCTAATGCTTCATGCTCTCTTTGTCGAGAGAGAGAAAACACTGAACATATTTTCTTTAAATGTGTCCTGACCTGGCTGGGTTGGAGCTGTGTTCAATCATGGTTGGACACTAACTGGAACCCACTTCTTCGAACTTTTGGCTGTGTGCATCTAGTTATCCAGAGGCCGGGTGATTTTTGATACGATTGTATCAACTCGATATTTCAATTCAATGAAAAGCCCTTTATCGGAAAAAAAAAACTGGAACCCTTCTGGATTCACGGATCAGTTTGAATGCACTTAGAATTATCTGGGCTAGTTTGTTCGTGTTTTCTACCTTTTCTATAAAGAAAGTCTCTCCAACTACATGCTTAGAAAGACTTTGTTTCTCATCGTTAGGGTTGCAAGAAAAGCTCGAGGCTCTGAGCCATTCGAGATCGACTCGTTTTTCTTCTCAACTCGAAAAGAAATGAGCTTGGCATGAACATTTTATGTATCTTGATCTATAAATAAGTTGATCTTGAGCCAACACTAGCTTGCCCAATTTTAGCTCGATAACCCGGTGTCATATAATTATATTACATAATTTTCATATATATTAAAATTAAATGGAATAATTCTTTACCAAGGGAGGAGAAAATTTCACGCGGAGAAAATTATGATGTGTACTTTTTTTGTCCAAACATGGAAGCTTAATTAATTGCGGAGAAAATTCAGCCCCGGTATGGTATATGGTCAGCCGTGTGTTAAACATTATGTTATTTCACCCAAAGTTTGAGAGCAGACGCACCTTCGTTTCTTCTATTGCAAGTTCATCCATGATCTCTTGCTATTAAGAAAGTACAAGTCTTCTATTGAAACAGAATAAGTTGAATAATGGTTTTTTATGTTGTGTTGTCGCCTATCTTCTTTTAAAATTTATCTTAGAATACTAAAATATCATTTTATTTAGTTCGAAACTAGTTCGAGATCGACTCAAGATAATTACAAGCTGAGCACGAGTCACTTTCAACATCTCGAAACTTTAGCTTCGTTTGATTTGAGCTCACTTAAATTTTAGTATAAGTTGATCTGAGCCTAATCCAGCTCGCTCAAACTCGACTCGTTTGCAGGGGCAAATCTATGTGTAAGCTGTGGGGTCTAGCTATGCGCGGACCATGAAGATCCATGCAGTCCAACATTCACTACTGGAAAATAACGAGTAGGTGCTCCTCCTTGACATTCACGATCGGTCGGGCGATATCTGCATATGATATATGTACGTATGTATGTATATGTACGAGCTGAGCGACGAGAGAGGGGATTAATTTACAGCTTCTATGTGTCGAACTTGCCGGAGACGAAGTTGTACTACCAGGGCCGCAAGAGAGAAGAAGCTTGAGCGTTCCGTTGGCCACACCCTCCTTGACGAAAAGGTAGGTGCCAAGGTTTTCGAGGGACACATTGACGGCCTCTTGTGGAAATGAAACAGCTACAATAATGAACCACGCTACAGTGCCATGAGCACTATCGTCACCCGCTAGTGAGATAGCGCTACATGGACTGGTCCAGGTGGGAGCTGCGTGCGTCGGTGTCACTATTTGTCGCAACCAACGGCATGTACGAGCCCAAATACTATTTGGCACCCCTCTGCATGAGTTACAGGCTTGCAGCTCCCTCCACAAACGGAGACACACCCCCTTTGTCATGGACACGTCCTATTTACTCCCTCTGTTTTTAAATATTTGTCTTTTTAGAGATTTCAAATAGACTATTCTATACGGATGTATATAAACATATTTTAAAATATAGATTCACTCATTTTACTTCGTATGTAGTCACTTATTGAAATCTCTAGAAACACAAATATTTAGGAACGGAGGGAGTATTTATTAGGAGTTCCAACGTTCGCAGGCCGCTGGTGCAATACGGTTCTGAGAAGCTTCTAAGAGCATTACTAGTAGAACCCTCAAACCCTCAAACCCTCACTAGTGTTTTAAGGGTCCAAAAATGATCTTTTTGTACACTTTTATGGGTTAAAAAACAGGGGCAAAGATTAGAACCCTCAAACCCAACCCTTATAACGGAATATTCCCCATGAACGACGTCGTCGTTGCACGCGGGAGGTCGATGGGGCGGCCGCCGGCGACAGGGGCGACTAGCAGCGGCGGTCGCGGGCGTGGACGCGGGAGTTGGGAGGATTTTTCCCTCCCGCGCGAGTATAACCGCCAAATGAGGGTTGGGGTAGGTTTTGCTCCCCAACCCTTACTTTTGAGGATTGGGAGAGGGTTTAAGGGTTGGACCTTTTAAAAAATTTAAGGGTTTAAGGTTTAAGGGGTTGTAGTCTACGGCTTTTTTTCAACGAAAACTGTAAAAAAGCAGTTATTTTTAGGGGTTTGAGGGCTCTACTAGTAATGCTCTAATACCTTCCCAGTCTGGTTTTCTTTCTATTTTTTTCATTTGGTTTTCCTTGCTTTGTTTTATTATTATTATTATTCTTCATTGTTGTTTGCTTATTTTATTCCCCTTTTGTCAACATTTTAATACATGGGAATCTCTTGTTCAAACATGTGTACTTTTTAATATGCGCAAACTTTCTTTTTTGCAATCTTTTTTTCAAACTCATTAACCTTTTTCATATCTGGAACATTTTTTACATTTTCTATATTTATGCCAATTAGTGAAATGTTTTCCGCATACTTGGACTTGTTCAAATTAATGAACTTTTTTTCCAAATAATGAACATTTTTTAATTTGTTGAGCTATTTTCCCAAACTTGTAAACTTTTCTGAATTCACAAACTTTTTTCAAATATAGAAAAAAATTCAATTCCATGATTTTTTTTTCAAATCAACAAAAAAATTCACGAACCTATTCCAATTTCGTGAACACTTTTCTAATCCGTGAACATTTCTCAAGTTTGTGAACATATGCCGAGTTCGTAAACTTTTTAGGCTACGGCCCAACGATGCCATCTTGTTCCAGCGCAACAAAATCCAAGCGGGTTGAGGGGGTCGAGCATTCTGGTTGCTTCAGATCTCTCGCTGGTTGACTGGTGGACCAGTTGACTGGCTCGAAGATTGACCAGCTGACTTTTAAAAAATGGTAAATTTTGGACAAAAATCATTAAAAAAATTGATTTCAAAAGTCCAACTATTTGGAAAAAGTTCATCGATTTTAAATAAAAAGTTCATAAATTTGAAAAAAGTTCATCGAACAGGAAGAAGAAAAAAGAAAAAAGGAAAGAGAAGTAGAAAGAAGAAAGGATGGAAAAAGATGTAAGTAATAACATTAGGTTTGGTGCTGGGGTGTTTACTGCAACATACATCAAAGCAAGAGGTTGCTAGTTCGATTCACACCACACATTGACTTTTATGTCTAAAAGGTAGATGAGCTGGCTCAGCGTGGAAGGTGGCATGTGCGTCCATTTGCAAAATGCACAGTGACAGACGCTTAAGCTAGACACGGGGTGACCGACCAAGAGACAAGAGACAAAACCGCTAGTTGACATTAACCGGCGACTGCTGACTCATAGTCGTCCAACCGCTTGTGACTAGCCCACGACTTGTGGCCTCTGTCCCACTACCCCTAGCCCACCTAGCTGCTCCCCTCTCCTTGCCGATCGCTGGCTCACCCCCGAGGCGAGTGTGATAGTTTTACATTGGTCTCGATGTAAAACTCACATGATGGGGTCAGCGAGGTGCGCAACGTGGGACACATGGGCATCTACCCACTTTCACAGGTTATCATACATGTCAACGATGACAGAGATCTACATCCAGTTTGACATTGAACTACTCTAACAAATCAACATCTATTCCTAAATCACGATGATTTTAAAATGGTGGTGCGTGCAATCCCAATTAAGCTCTTCCTATAGCACTTAAAGGGGGGTTGCCCAAGAAAAGGAGGACTAGCCACTAATTTGCTGGAACATTGTATATGAATTTTGCCTGATTCTCCCATCAGTTGCGTTGTTGCGCATTGTCTTGTCCTGATGCTTCTCATGCCAAGTTGGGGTATATGCGAGATAAGATTAGTCTCCTCATCTTGGCAGCTAATTGATCGTCCGCACAAAATGAGGATACGATCTTGATTTAGATCACCAGACATGAATTTACGACACGATAGGAGTGGTAAGCTAGCACTTCAAGGGTGGAAAGAAAGATTGCCTTCTATAAATAAAGAAAGCGGAAGGACATGTTATGTAGAAATTTAGGTGGTAGCATTGAAACCCGAAGAAAGCACAATGATTAGGTTGAATTAATCGCGAGAAAAAGAGGACATGTTATCAATGGAGAGGCAATAATAAATCAAGTAGCAACACCGAGGTTATATAAGGTGAAGTGCTAACTTTTTGGGACTTGTAGAACTCACAAATACTATTTTGGTATACACCAACATGTAAAACATACGGTCCCAGATACGTGGAGCTCTCTGGTGCACACCAAATGGCCAACACATTTTTGCAAAATGTCTCCTTGAACTTACCATAATCAAAATGAGTCGCAGGGCTCGAGCTTGAGACATCAACTATGCGGGTGCACGATCTAACCAGTCCACTAGAAAGTGCTTTGCAATTCCATAAAGGTCGATATTTGGTTATAGTATAAATATAGACATTAAATGTTGAAAATAATACTTCTTCTTCAGACTGAACACACTAAATTAACATAAACAAAGTATTCAACATTGAGCTTGCAAACTACATAGACACAACACTAACACAAAACAGACACTTATAGACTAAACCGATAACACTAAACACTTAGAATCTCTCCTTAAAACTGAGCACTTTGTTTGTATGTTAATTTAGTGTGTTTAGTGTGAAGATGTATCATATTCAACGTTTAATGTCTATATTTAATCTCTTCTTCATACTAAACACTTCTAATTCAGCATTGCAACATGCAACATAGTAATCATCCTCTTCATTGTCAAATGAAATCATTGAAGGGGCCTAACGCCTTATCAATTCTAGTACACAAGCACCCCGCATGGCTGCTAGACTACATGGTAGGGCATGCAGTTGGGCTGTGCATGCTGGCCGGCATCATCAAGGCCACCCACGCTGGGCCTCGTATGCTTGCGCACACAACTCATGAATGACAGCTTCGGCTTGAGTTGTGATCATGGAGGCCTATAATACGACTACTTCCACAAGGTTCGTCCTTCTGCAACTCTTGAACTTGTGTGACTTGTGGCTCTCACACGGCTGATGCTAGTGCGTGTTGACTCTCTAGCACCGGTGTGTGCTGCTCACCAGATGGTACAACAATGTCGAGGGTGTCATTGTAGATGAATACCACATCATCATCGCTCCTGCTTGATGAAATGTCACTATCGGGAGAACTGACAGCCATAGCCTGGGCTTTGACACACTGTTGGTCGCCCCAACCCATCATTGCCTAGGCGGTAGGCCTCGCATGTGCTATGCTCACTTTCTTGCTCTCAATGTTCCGGGTGCTTATAGACAAAGGACTTTTATAGACAAAGGGGTGTGCTAGAACGGCATCGCGGGAAGGTTGTGCGGGATGGTCTGCCATGGTAGGCATTGTTGATACGTCCATTTTGCATCATGTTTTCTTACTGCTATTTATAATGTTTTATGCATAATAATGCTTTATGGAGTAACTCTAATGCCTTTTCTCTCATAATATGCAAGGTTCACACAAGGAGGGAGAATACCGGCAGCTAAAATTCTGGACCTGAAAAAGCTATGTTAGAGTTAGCTATTTTGCGCATCTCCAAATGAGTTGAAACTTCACAGAGATTTTTTATGGAATATATAAGAATTATTGGAGAAAATAACTACAGGTAGAACCCACCAGGTGGGCACAACCCACCTAGGTGCGCTAGGGCCCCCAAGCGTGCCCTGGTGAGTTGTGCCCTCCTCGGCCCACCTCTAATGCCCATCTTCTGGTACATAGGTCATTTTGACCTAGAAAAAATAGGGGGAGGACTTTTGGGATGAAGCATCGCCGTCTCGAGGAGGAACTTGGGTAGGAGCACTTTTGCCCTCCGGCGGAGCGATTTCGCCGGGGGAACTTCCCTTCCGGAGGGAGAAATCATCGTCATCATCATCACCAAAAACTCTCCCATCTTTCGGAGGGCAATCTCCATCAACATCTTCAACAGCACCATCTCCTATCAAGCCCTAGTTCATCTCTTGTGTTCAATCTTTATACCGGAACCTTAGATTGGTACTTGTGGGTGACTAGTAGTGTTGATTACTATTTGGTTTATTTGGTGAAAAATTATATGTTCAGATCCATTATGTTATTTAATATCCCTCTGATCTTGAGCATGATTATCATTTGTAAGTACTTACTTTTGTTCATGAGGTCACGGAAGAAATCTTGTTACAAGTAATCATGTGAACTTGATATGTGTTCGACATTTTGATGATATGCATGTTGCGATTCCCTTAGTGGTGTCATGTGAATGTCGACTACATCACACTTCACCTTATTAGGGCCTAAGGAAATGTGTTGTGGAGTAGTTATTAGATGATGAGTTGCGAGAGTGACAGAAGATTAAATCCTAATTGATGTGCTACTTCGTAAGGGACTGATTTGGATCCAAAAATTTAATGCTATGGTTAGATTTTATCTTAATACTTTTTCCATAGTTGCGGATGCTTGCGAGGGGGTTAATCATAAGTAAGAGGTTCGTTCAAGTAAGAATAGCACCTAAGCACCAGTCTACCCACATATCAAATCCTATATACCTACGAGATTCATCCCCACTAATCTATTTATCTTGACATGCAGCCTATCCACCTCATCACATGCCCCACACCCAGTGGCGGAGCTACGTGGTAAGCTGCAGGTGCCATGCCCCACCCCAGCTTTGGATGTGAAGGATTTTTTTGGAAAGGAAGATTAGGAAAAGTAGAGTCTTTGCCCCCGCCCCCCAAATACCCATATTTATGTTCGCCCCCCCCAAAGATGTTGCCTAGCTCCGCCAGTGCCCACACCTACCACCTCCTGCCACGTCGTCGACACTTAACATGCGGCGTTCCGTCACCAGCATACAAGGATTTTTTATCAAAAGACCACCTGCCCAACGCAATTGCTAAAAAAAGACCCCCTTCAGATGAAATTGACAAAAAAGACCCCCTTAGCCGTGGCGGCATGCGCGGCGGGCGACACGTGGCACCTGCCGCCACAGTGCTAGGCGGCAGCCCCTGCCACCACCGGGTCAGGCGGCAGGCTGGCCAGAACATGAATCCGCACCCGCGACATAACGGGGTTGGCGCGGTAGGCCTCGCCGCCTCAGGGGCAGGCGGCATTACTGTAGCTGATGGGCCAAGCCGCCTAAGGGGCTGGCGGCAGCCCTGTGCATGCTGCGCGCTGCCGATTCCCCCATTTGTCGTTATCGTCTGCATGCAAAAATTCACTACTAGAACATCTCCCGTTCTTTGCACTGGTCTCTTGTCTCTGCAAGTATGCTAACTAGGAGGCGTACTAATTGATGGGTCAGTGGTCAGTCTATGTGCATGTCGTGATTAACCCTTGAATTCTTTGATGGTCAATCGACAGCGCGAGTGCTGCAGCCGTCTTATGAGGTTAATTAGCACGTACTCCTCATAGCTAAACTGCATTGCATAGCGTGCACAGGGCTGCCGCCAGCCCCTCAGGCGGCGGGGCCCAGCAGCTACAGTGACGCCACCTGTCCCTGAGGCGGCGAGGCCCACCGCGCCAACCCCGTTACGTCGCGGGTGCGGATTCCTGTTCTGGCCAGCCTACCGCCTGACCCGGTGGCGGTAGGGGCTGCCGCCTCACACTGTGGCGGCAGGTGCCACATGTCGCTCGCCGCGCATGCCGTCACCATCGAGGGGGTCTTTTTGTCAGTTTCATTCGAAGGGGGTCCTTTTTAACAATTCTGTTGGGTAGGTGGTTTCTTTGGACAAAAAATCGCATACAAGTACACACCGATAGCTCAAAAAAAAGTCCAGACTGTACACCTGCCACTTAACATGCAGCGTTCTGTTACCAGAAGTACACACTGATCGATCAAAAAAAAAGTCCAGACTGTACACCTGCTCTCATTCTGTCTCCACTTTCCAACCATAAATCACGGATGCCTCTCTCCCTCGGAAATACTAAACACAAAACGATCGACCCTCTCTCTCCCTCAGAAATATTGACGCCAGTTATCTGATTCTCCCCTGTCTACAGGTGCGGCGGCTGGGAGCCAATTTGTGCATCATGGCGCTCCCCTGGTACGTCCGCTGGTGCTGCTGCTCTCCTCTGAGGCTCTCTGAAATTCTCAGGTGTGTTCTACGTTGCCTATTTGGTTTCGTATGTGCTCTGGTCCTCCCCTCCCTTTTCTGTCTCTGTTCCAGCTAAGCTAGCTACATCGTCGCTGGAGTGGTCGGTACCGTCCAGTTCCAGTAGAATCTGACCGGCTATCGATAAGTTTCCAATCTGAAGGTCGCTTTATTTTCATCCTGCAAGGAACGAATTGATGTGAGCGATGGGGTGGAGGTTTTTTTAAGCCTCGAAGGAACGCCCGATTTATATAGGAGGCCAATCGAGTCACTATGACATCGAATTTTTAATCTTTTTCCTTTTTATGCAAGAAGGAGCGCATTGATGTGACGCCCGACAGAGCCTAAGCCATGGCGTGGAAGTTTTTCTGTTGTCTTGGAAGGAACGCCAGTGTACAGGCATCCTTTCGTCCGAATTTAGAACTATGGTATTTCTAACAATATACAAGTTTGTAAATTGCTCCACTGAACAGGTTAGTATACAAAGTGCTCTTCCCACCAGGTTATTCTCAGCCATGGAGTGGAGGTTTTCCTTTTGTCCTGGAAGGAACGCTGAATGTACAGGAGCCCTTTCCCCTGAATTTAGATGGTATTTCTTACAGTACACAAGTTTGTAAATTGGTCCATTGAACAGGTTAGTATACATAATGCTCTTCCATTCAGTTTATTATGCAAGCGCTGAAACTTTAATCTAACATTTGATATGCTTTTGTAAAGTCTATGATAGATATAGAAAGTATCTGCATATCTTAAATATGTTAGGATTTTACCTGCAATTCACAAAGTGCATATAAATAGATTCCCATTAACCGATTCATGAAATGATTTGCTGACGTAGACAAATAAGTTATTTCATGCAGTACATCCTGCCCATATGTGTTTCTTATTCTCTGTTAAGTTTGACATAATTTTGTTAATTGCCCAAGGAGATATAGATTTTGCATTTGTATACCTTTTTTATTGCCTGCTACATCCTCCCCATTTGGAGAAGATATTTCTTTTAGCAAGGTCTCGAAGCAACACGCGGGGCATTATCTAGTTATGAAAGTAGCGAATACGAATCAATCCAACATGATGAAACTAACCAGATAAAATATCCGTGTACCCTCAAGAACGCTTTGCTTATTATAAAGACCGTTTTGGCATGTCCTTTGTCACAAAAAGATTGGGCTACCTTATTGCACTTTATTTACTGTTATCGTTACGTGCTTTTTACAAATTATCTTACTATCAAACTACTCGTTACCTACAATTTTAGTGCTTGCTGCTATTACAATCACTACAAAACTGCTATTGTTGCTGTTATTGTTACTATTGCGACTATTGCTACTGCTACCAAACTATTATATTACTGTGCTACTGATCACTCTGTTGTAGATATTTAGTTTTCTAGGTGTGGTTTAATTAACAACTCAGTTGCTAATAATTATGAATATTTTTTTGGCTCCCCTTGTGTTAAATCAATAAATTTGGGTTGAATACTCTATCCTCAAAAACTATTGCGATTCCCTATATTTGTGGGTTATCAGCAACTTCAGTTCCCAGGGCTTCGTAGGTGGAGGTCACAGAGGCGGAGCTGGAAAGCGTCGATGCGGAACTGGAGGCGGTGATGTTTCAGTTCTCGGGCTGATGGCCGAAGACGGGGACCGGACGCCGGCGATCATTTAGATTAGGTATTAATTATAGTCCAGAGCCCGCCTAGGACCATTTTGATGTACTCCGATATGTTGTAATGAAATGTGTCATGTTTATATGAAATCCGATATGTTTATATAAAATCAGGCCGTGTTTATATGAAATCCGCACTTGTTTACACGAATTTCGTCCGTTTGGTTTGAGTTGTTGTAAAAATGTATGCGGCTAGCGTTGGATGGTTGCCTCCCGTATCCGTGTCCGCGTCCGCGAACAGGTCCCTCCCCCCTGTCCGTGAATGAATGCGGGAGGTTTTTTGTGGATTGCCATTGGAGATGCCCTTAGTTCCTTAATTCTGCAATTCAACTTGTATGAGTCATGGCATTGCAAGCTGAACTGCATAACAAAGTTAGCGCCACAAAGGGAGCAAAAGAGAAGGAAAAACATGGAGTGCAACGGATTTAAACTGAACTCAAGTATTAATGTCGTCAACGCTATCCTAGTTGTCTAGCTAGAATCCAAATGGACATCGGCTTATCCACGTCCATGGTTCTTTCCCATTCCTCCAATTTGTTGCTTTCTTGCGGCATGGGAGTGATGGTATAGGAGGCAGTTGGATGAGGCATGTGACCCAGTGATCTGTGATTCAACCTGGATAGCACATGTTTACCAGATGGGAGAACTTATGACGGGTGGCTTAAGGGGGGTTCTGGTGGCAATGGTTATGCGTGGGGAGTATCCTACCCACCTACCCTCAGGGATAGCGTCAATGATGAAATCATTGCTCAGAGGGATGAATATAACTCCCTTCGTCCCATAATATAAGATCATTTTGCAACCTATTTTTATCTTGCAAAACAATCTTATATTACGGGACAAGGGGAGTATATCCCAAATATTTGGTAAGTAAGAATTAGGTTTCTGCTTCTTGTGTCACCATGCATCCTTTAGGACGTGACACTGAACTTTAGCTGCATTATTTAGATTAACCGATCAGTTACCAACTATTAATTCATAGATAGGAGCTTCACTTTGAGTAGGGCGTTTTGACGACCGAGCTCCATGAAAGCCAAAATTTTGAAAATTTCATAATTTAAACTTTTTAGTTTCCGAAAATTCTGAAAAATATACATTCAGAATTTTCGCTTCAGTGTCGATTTTAGTCGGAAAAAGATAAACACGCTGTGTTTGACGGTCCACGAGAAGCATCCGACCAAGCAGCTAGGACAGGAACGGCGAACATACACAAGCAGCACTGCCCAGCTTCTCCTAGACTCCAACAATGGGACGAGACCACATGTCACACGCGTGCAGTAACACAGGAAAGGAGCTTCTGCTATTTTGAAAAATGGGCAGCTTCTACACGTTCCTACAACCTACCTAACACATGGTGAAGCTGTCGAGTCAAACCCACTTAAAGTGGACTCCCCTCTAATGCTCGTGCAGCCCTCTGACCTGGACACACATCACGATGGCTTGCCACGGCTGATACAAACGGGTGGTCTGTACCTGTGCTCTGCCACCTACACCTTTTCAATAACGTGTTCATCTTGCGGACAGACACGACATGTGAGAAATAAAACTGAAGTTCAATTGCCCTTTGCTGATGCGCATCTACATGTCTCTATACCTCTCATGCCGACTCAACTTTTCTTATTGGATGGCACGAAATCCTCCAAATAAGATAACTACATATAAATATGCACGTTCAGCAAGAGATATATGTGTTGGTACCTGCTAGGTGCAATATGTTTGGCGGTGCATGTTGGAAGAACTAGAAGCAGCTAGCACTTCCTGCAAATGCAAGACAGAAGGTGTGAAAGGAAGGGAGACTTAATAGAGGATGCTGGATGGCAAGTGTTTCGATGTTCTTTTATGAGCACGGAAGGACAAGGTAGAGATAGATGCTTGTATTCTCTGAAGTGCTTCATGATTTAATATCGCCTTATTGCAACCAGAAACCACATAGATGCTTCTGACGTTTTGACGATTGTCCTTTGCACTGTGCTGTGATTATTCAATCACCTGTCTTTTTGTGTGTTTTGGTATTCTTTCCTTGGCAGGATGTATTGACTCTCGGGCTGTTCAAGTTTTATATTCGATTTCTCTTATAAACTGGACCAATCACTTTTCTAAATGAGATGTGGATTTCAACTATGTTCGTTGTTTGAAAAATATATGATCTTGCATTAGTCTAAACATAAACAATTACGAATTGTGCGCTGAGATTTTCAAGAAAGTATCGACTGATAATGGACGTTGTTACGCTCGGTATTCCCATACACTTGGGCATATATCAAGAAACTTTTTTTTGAATATTGTCATCACATTTAGAGTGGTTTTTGTCATATTTGGGAGTACCGAGAGTACTCCATGATCTCGGGAGTACCTAGTATGTTGTTGAACATTGTAAACTATTGCCATTGTTTTGACGCTACCATAACCTGATCCACTCAAAGGCTCGACCACCATGTTCTGCCTTGACTCGCCATGCCCCGGCTAATTACTGTTACCACTACATCCCAATCCAACCTAGCGAAAAGGATGTTGGATGCCTGCGATGTGGGAAACCTTAGGGCCTGCTCGTTAGCCCTCCACGGCCGTCAACTCCTCAACTCCATCGCCAGGATCCTATTGCCAGCTTCTTGCGAGCAAGCCGACAGCGAGTGAAGCGCTCGGTGACACAGCTTCTCTCTTGTATGAGGAGCCAGCCTGAAGCAAGTGAAATTACATCCCATTTGTGGCCCATCTTGTTGGAAAGTTGTAACAGGCTCATAGCCCAATTCGCTGGGAAAGTTGGATGGTCTATAGGCCTGCTGGTTTGTTGTTGTTATCGCGCTAGCATATCCGCCGTTGACTCGTTGAAATTTGTGGCACTAGCAGACTAGCAGTCAACATCACCTCACCAGCGGACGAGCACGGGAGGCCACTCAATGGAGCCACACAAGGGGGCACAAGGCGGAAGCACATGTGCCCACACAACAGAGCATGTCATGGCCGCTGGAGGATCTTGGAGCAGTAGCGGCCAGGAGCCTCGACTGGCACTGGATCTATGGAGGCGAACGGATCACGGGAGGTAAATTTCATGTTTTGACCCTTTCGCCGTATAAAATCAAGATCTGACCCCTGTTGGAATTTTTTTCAAGATTTGACCGTTTTGCTACCGCAGAAGACTATAGCGGTAGAGATATACAGGCTACCGCCGCCTGACCTGGCGATAGGTTCCCTGACATCGTCAGGTCGTTAACGGCTGTGGACACGTGGCAAAGGGACCTACCGTCGCGGGCTATGGCGGTAGGCTCTTGCAACCTACCGCTGGGATCTGTGGCGGTAGGGTGGCCAACCCTACCGTCAGAAATATTGCCGTTTTGGTTACAGGAAAAGTGCATTTGGGTGGCCAACCCTACCGCCATAGTCCCAGGCGGTAGGGTGGCCAACCCTACCGCCATAGTCCCAGGCGGTAGGGTGGCCAACCCTACCGTGAGAAATGTTGCCTTTTTGGTCATAGGAAAAGTGCAGTTGGGTGGCCAACCCTACCGCCATGACCCCTGGCGGTAGGGTGGCCAACCCTACCATAAGAAATGTTGCCTTTTTGGTCACAGGAAAAGTGTGGTTGGGTCGCCACCCTACCGCCGTAGGCCTTGGCGGTAGGGTTTCATAGGCTACCGCCGTGTGCGCTGGCGGTAGGGTGCGAAGCAGAGCAGAGTGTACTATGTTTTTCTTCGTAATCATTTGAAGACAAGTCAAGTCACAACAATAGCACAACAAAACATAGTTCATGAGATAGTTTCACCACAAATTTCACAAATCGACTACATAGTTCATGACAGGTTTCACAAATAAAGTACATAGTTCATCACATGTTTCTCGAACCGAAGACATAGTTCACGACTAGTGTTTTGAAACGAAGGACTTATTGGGTCACACGACGCCACTTTCCTTTCTTGTCGCGTACCTCATCCTCCTCTTGGGCTTCACGAGCCCTTGCAAGCTTTCTTGCTCTCTCCTCTTGACGAGCAATCTTCTCCTTGCGTGCCCTCTCCTCCTCACGCTTCTTTCGCTCCATCCTCTCCTTTTCACGACGCTCTTCCTCCAAACCTCTCTGAAATGCTTCTTCAAACAACCGCTGCCTCCTTAGACAATCTCGATATTGATCTTTCTTAACGTCTTCTGGCACATCTTGATCTATCCATGTGAAGTACTTACAAAGTGGAGGCGGCGACTACGTACAAATAAAGAACAAATGTGGTCATTTGTAAGATAGGTTCAAGTTGTAGCAACGGTTGAATACTCTTTGAACTAGAACAACTTACCGGCAGTACATCATAGGCGTGAGCTAGACGAGGACGATCGTAGGCATAGCTGGGACAAACAAAATATCTTCTTCCTTCCGTCCATGATTTCTTACGGTCGGTGGATACCTTAACTTTGCAAACATCTCCACACCAACATGATGGAGTTCTCATATCTTTGTCCTTCACCTTATCCAACTCGGCGTCTGTCCACTTGTCCGGCATGTCCTCGTGGTTAGCACACGGTGGCCTCATCACGGAACCGGAAGAAGCCATGCCTATAAAGACAAATTTGGTAGTTAGTAAAGTAAAATAACATGTATGTATGCAATAAAAACAAATAAACAAGACCAAATAACAAGTACCATTCACATTATTTCAACCATCTGGGTTAAGCAAGATGTCAATAGGTCTTCTTCTATCAACCCTTCTCGTCCTACGACCACGGCCACTGGTACCCGACCGCCCCCCCATGCCCTCTAAGAATGTCTCCTCGTCCACTACCGCCAATATTCGTCCGTCCTCCACGCGCACCACTCCTGCCTCCTCGTCACTACCACTCCTACCTCCTCGTGTGCCACCCGTACTGAAGGAAATATGCCCTAGAGGAAATAAGAATGTTATTATTTTATTTCCTTATATCATGATAAAAATGTTTATTATTCATGCTAGAATTGTATTATCCGGAAACATAATACTTGTGTGAATACATAGACAAACTAAACGTCACTAGTATGCCTCTACTTGACTAGCTCATTAATCAAAGATGGTTATGTTTCCTAACCATAGGCATGTGTTGTCATTTGATTAACGAGATCACATTATTAGGAGAATGATGTGATTGACATGACCCATTCCATTAGCTTAGCACCCGATCGTTTAGTATGTTGCTATTGCTTTCTTCATGACTTATACATGTTCCTATGACTATGAGATTATGCAACTCCCGTTTACCAGAGGAACACTTTGTGTGCTACCAAACGTCACAACATAACTGGGTGATTATAAAGGAGCTCTACAAGTGTCTCCAAAGGTAAATGTTGGGTTGGCATATTTCGAGATTAGGATTTGTCACTCCGATTATCGGAGAGGTATCTCTGGGCCCTCTCAGTAATGCACATCACATAAGCCTTGCAAGCATTGCAACTAATGAGTTAGTTGCGATATGGTGTATTACGAAACGAGTAAAGAGACTTGCCAGTAACGAGATTGAACTAGGTATTGAGATACCGATGATCGAATCTCGGGCAAGTAACATACTGATGACAAAGGGAACAACGTATGTTGTTATGCGGTCTGACCGATAAAGATCTTCGTAGAATATGTGGGAGCCAATATGAGAATCCAGGTTCCGCTATTGGTTTTTGACCGGAGACATGTCTCGGTCATGTCTACATTGTTCTCGAACCCGTAGGGTCCGCACGCTTAAGGTTTCGATGACAGTTATATTATGAGTTTATGAGTTTTGATGTACCGAAGTTAGTTCGGAGTCCCGGATGTGATCACGGACATGACGAGGAGTCTCGAAATGGTCGAGACATAAAGATTGATATATTGGACGGCTATATTAGGACACCGGAAGTGTTCCGGATGATTTGGGAGAAAACCGGAGTGCCGGAGGGTTACCGAAACCCCCCCGGGAGAAGTAATGGGCCTCATGGGCCCTAGTGGAGAGAGAGAGGGGCGGCCAGGGTGGGCCACGCGCCCCCTCCCCCTCTGGTCCAAATTGGACTAGGAGAGGGGGGCGGCGCTCCCCTTTCCTTCTCCCTCTCCCCCTTCCTTTCCCCCTCCTAGTAGGAGTAGGAAAGAGGGGAGTCCTACTCCTACTAGGAGGAGGACTCCTCCTCCTTGGCGCGCCCTAGGGCCGGCCGGCCTTCTCCTCTTGCTCCTTTATATACGAGGGCAGGGGGCACCCCTAGACACACAAGTTGATCCACGTGATCGTTTTCTTAGCCGTGTGCGGTGCCCCCTTCCACCATACTCCTCGATAATATTGTAGCGGTGCTTAGGCGAAGCCCTACGACGGTAGAACATCAACATCGTCACCACACCATCATGCTGACGGAACTCTTCCCCGACACTTTGCTGGATTGGAGTCCGGGGATCGTCATCGAGCAGAACGTGTGCTAAAACTCGGAGGTGCCGTAGTTTCGGTGCTTGATCGGTCGGGCCGTGAAGACGTACGACTACATCAACCGCGTTGTCATAACGCTTCCACTGTCGGTCTATGAGGGTACGTAGATCACACTCTCCCCTCTCGTTGCTATGCATCACCATGATCTTGCGTGTGCGTAGGAAATTTTTTGAAATTACTACGTTCCCCAACAGTGGCATCCGAGCCAGGTTTTATGTGTTAATGTTATATGCACGAGTAGAACACAAGTGAGTTGTGGGCGATATAAGTCATACTGCTTACCAGCATGTCATACTTTGGTTCGGCGGTATTGTTGGATGAAGCGGCCCGGACCGACATTACGCGTACGCTTACGCGAGACTGGTTCTACCGATGTGCTTTGCACACAGGTGGCTGGCGGGTGTCAGTTTCTCCAACTTTAGTTGAACTGAGTGTGGCTACGCCTGGTCCTTGCGAAGGTTAAAATTTCACCAACTTGACAAACTATCGTTGTGGTTTTGATGCGTAGATAAGATTGGTTCTTGCTTAAGCCCGTAGAAGCAACGTAAAACTTGCAACAACAAAGTAGAAGACGTCTAACTTGTTTTTGCAGGGCATGTTGTGATGTGATATGGTCAAGACATGATCCTAAAATTTTATTGTATGAGATGATCATGTTTTGTAACCGAGTTATCGGCAACTGGCAGGAGCCATATGGTTGTCGCTTTATTGTATGCAATGCAATTACGTTGTAATGCTTTACTTTATCACTAAGCGGTAGCGATAGTCGTGGAAGCATAAGATTGGCGAGATGACAACGATGCTACGATGATGATCAAGGTGTCGCGCCGGTGACAATGGTGATCATGACGGTGCTTCGAAGATGGAGATCACAAGCACAAGATGATGATGGCCATATCATATCACTTATATTGATTGCATGTGATGTTTATCTTTTATGCATCTTATCTTGCTTTGTTTGACGATAGCATTTTAAGATGATCTCTCACTAATTATCAAGAAGTGTTCTCCCTGAGTATGCACCATTGCGAAAGTTCTTCGTGCTGAGACACCACGTGATGATCGGGTGTGATAGGCTCTACGTTCAAATACAACGGGTGCAAAACAGTTGTACATGCAGAATACTCAGGTTATACTTGACGAGCCAAGTATATACAGATATGGCCTCGGAACACGGAGACCGACAGGTCGAGCGTGAATCATATAGTAGATATGATCAACATAGTGATGTTCACCAATGAAACTACTCCATCTCACGTGATGATCGGACATGGTTTAGTTGATTTGGATCACGTAATCACTTAGAGGATTAGAGGGATGTCTATCTAAGTGGGAGTTCTTTAGTAATATGATTAATTGAACTTAAATTTATCATGAACTTAGTACCTGATAGTATCTTGCTTGTTTATGTTTGATTGTAGATAGATGGCCCGTACTGTTGTTCCGTTGAATTTTAATGCGTTCCTTGAGAAAGCAAAGTTGAAAGATGATGCACTGGTAGAAAAAGGGCATGTTGTCCCGGTTCGTAAGGGCCTTTTGTCCCGGTTCCTGAACCGGGACTAAAGGGTCGGTACTAATGCCCTGTCCCTTTAGTCCCGGTTCAATCTAGAACTGGGATAGATGGGCCTCCACGTGGCCTGTGCGCGGAGCCCAGGCAGGAGGACGTTTGGTCCCGGTTGGTGGCACCAACCGGGACCAATAGGCATCCACGCGTCAGCCTTTCTGTGGCTGTGGTTTTTGTTTTTTTTGAAAGGGGGGTTGGGGGGTTTTGGGGGGTTAATTTAGGTGTTTCATATATTGTGTTAGCTAGCTATAACTAATAGAGAGAAGTGTCCTCTCTTATGTCCGTGCTTGGTCGACGCTACGTACTATACATACGTATAGAGAGGACTAGACACGCTAGCTAGCTAGTAAGAAAACGAAGGAAACAGAAGATCGTCATGAACATATATGCATACAGAGAGAAGTGATATCGACCACCTCTCCTTCTCCGAGAGATTGGTCGAACAACAAGTTCTCGTATATCTATCCGACACTACCGGCTACATATATACAATAATTATCTCTTACAAATATAATCATACGGACTCATGGTCCACATAGTATTCTCCGTCTTCAGCGATCACGTGGTCAAGAAAGAATGCCGCCAATTCCTCTTGAATTGCTCGCATGCGAGCTGGTGCTAGGAGTTCATCCCGCTTCTGAAACATCTAATTTGAAGAAGGGGGTCAATACATATATATATGAATGAATGAAACTCAACACAAATGATGGTAATAAAATAAAATTGTGAATGTTGTTATTTACGTACTTCATATTGTTCGTCAGTGTAGCCCCGCTCACAGGTCGTGTGGCGGATGGACTCGCAAACGTAGTATCCACTGAAATTATTCCCTTGTTCCTGCCACAACCACTTTACAAGAAATAGAGGTCAATCAAACTGATAAGCAAGAATGCCAAATGGTATTGATGAAACTAGCGCTTGAATCAATAGGAGATGCGCGGAACATGCTACTATAGTACTTACTTTCGGGTGTCTAAATTGCAGCTTCTTCGGGAGTCCTGGAGCTTTTTGGTGAATTTTTTCCAAACCCTGCCAGACAAAGAAAACAATTACTTGATATATCAGGAAATGAACAAAGTTGCTGATATGGTGGATAATGATCGATTTAACTTACTTCTCGAGCATTTGAGTCATGTCCGCATAGTCATGGGGATCTTTTCGTCTTGAGTCTAAGACGGTTACTAGTCCCTGCTCAAGATTAATCTCTAGGAGAATATAGTGGAAACTGCACATGCATGCATAACTCATCAATTACATTACTATAACCTTGACTAATATATAAGGGAAACCGAATACGCACAAGACAGTAACACTCACTTGAAGTTGTAAGGAAAGAGTATTATATATTTGTTTTCATTTATTACCAACGATCGTAGCAAGTTGGCCTCGGTATCTGCGGCATGAATTTTAACCTGAGTTGCATCTATGAGATATGTGTTAATGAACCCAATATCACCGACTTGTCTTTTCTTCAATTCGGCGATCTTCAATCTGCATAATATAGTGAGGATGATTATAAATACATGCAATGAAAGAGCTGAGCTATATAGAGAGACTTAATGACAGAAGTAGTACTACTTACAGACAGTAGCAGGAGACCGTTGTTTTATCGAGGGCCAATTGATTGAAAAACTGAAAGAACTCCTCGAATGGAACAGGCAACAGTTCAATTCCAATGAGGTCATGCTCCTTTTTAACTTTCACATACAAAGTACTCCTCCTCCCAGAGTCTCTGCAGATTTTCAAGTACCAATCATGCAATCTTCGCATCATCGTTGATAGAGATCTTTCATCTTTGACGAGAGGCTTCCCGTACTCGTATCTTTGTATCTGCACCTCCATGAAATCATAATGTACATCGTCGGGCAGGTAATCGCCAAGATTGCTATAACCGGGCACCATCCTCGGATCATTAGCGACGATGTCGCTAGGCACCTTGAGCGGGGGGCACGATTGCTTCGCTTGTTCGCCGAGCTGGGCAATTTGTTTCCCCGCTCGTCGTTCTTTCAGCCTTTGATCACTGACAGTACTTCCCGACCGCTCTGCTTCGGCAAATTCCTTTCCAATAATGCGCTCATAGTTTCCTTTCGGCGGAGACTTGGGTGGTTTTGTCAGGGCAGCCAGAGTGCACTTCGCTTTCACCGGATCTACCTTCTCCTCCGGAGGTGGATGTTTCTTTGCTTTCACCCCTTCAAAGTAGTTCCTCACTTCTTCTCGTGCGATCTCGGCGTTCTCCTCCGGGGTCCTCTCGTATGGTAAGTTCTCTGGAGTCTTCAGAGAAGGACCAAATCTGTATTTCCTCCCGCCTCTGGCTGTACTGCTAGACGTCGGCAGAGCAGACGGAGAGGTTGTCTTCTTTACTTGCTTACGAGGCGGAGGAGAAGGACTACGACGCGCCGGAGCAGCCGGAGCGGCGGCAGGTCTCTTCCGCCCTTGCTGACGAGGCGGAGAAGGAGGAGGCTGGCTGCTCGGGCGCGTCGGCGCAGGCAGAGAAGGAGGCGGAGTGCCGCCACGCGCCGGAGAAGGAGCCGGTCGAGTGCCCTGAACGTCACTCGCCGGAGGAGGAGGCGGTGGAGGAGGCGGAGTGCCCTGACTCGCCAGAGGAGGAGGCGGTGGAGGAGGCGGAGTGCCCTGACTTGCCGGAGGAGGAGGAGGAGGCGGAGGCGTCCAGTTCGGAAGGTTGATGAGCTCCTTCCGCCATAGGCATGGAGTCTTCAGAGCAGAACCTAGCCTAGTCTCCCCTTCACCAGTAGGGTGGTCAAGCTGGAGGTCCTCAAATCCCTCTGTTATTTCATCCACCATCACCCTAGCATATCCTTCTGGAATCGGCCGGCAGTGATAAGTTGCGTCGGGTTCAGTAGGATAAACAGAGCCAACAGCCGCCTTGACCTTCAAATTCATCCATTGCGTCATAAGGTGGCAATTTTGAGACTCCGTGATAGCATCCACGGGATAGCTGGCAGGAGCCGTCAAGGCATGCTCCGGCTGAAGCAGCTCGGTGGAAGCCACGCTGCTTCTCCGCTGAGATGGCGGGGTAGCTTCGGGGGAAGCTTCGGCAGTACGTTTGCTGCGATTTGCTTCTCGTTCCTCTATCGCTTGTACCCTTGCTTGCAGCGCCTGCATTTGGGTCTGCTGCAATTTTTTCCTCCTCTCCTGGGATTTGTAACCGCCTGTGTCCAGAAACCCAACCTTCCACAGAATGGAGCCTGGCGTGCCTCGTGTCCGTCTAGGGTGCTCAGGATTCCCGAGGGCCATTGTGAGCTCGTCGTTCTCTCTGTCTGGAAAGAACTTCCCTTGCTGCGCTGCTTCGATATACTGTTGAAGCTTCCTGACTGGTATGTCCATTTGATCGTTCGTCCAAATGCACTTCCCTGTTACAGGGTCCAAGGTTCCGCCAGCCCCGAAGAACCAAGTTCGACAACGGTCTGGCCAGTTAATTGTCTCTGGTTCGATCCCTTTATCAACCAGATCATTCTCAGTCTTGGCCCACTTAGGCCGGGCTACGAGGTAGCCACCTGACCCCGTGCGATGGTGATGCTTCTTCTTCGCAGCATTTTGCTTGTTTGTCGCCGACATCTTCTTACTCTTTTCCGATGTCTTGTGGGCCACAAATGCGGGCCAGTGATCTCTGATCTTCTCATATCTGCCCTTGAATTCTGGTGTCTCTTTATTTTCGACAAACTTATTCAGCTCTTTCTTCCACCTCCTGAATAGTTCTGCCATCCTCTTAAGAGCAAAAGACTTGATTAATTGCTCTTTAACTGGCTTCTCTGGATCATCCTCTGGCGGTAGGGTGAAATTTGACTTCAGCTCAGTCCAAAGATCATTTTTCTGCATATCATTGACATAAGACACGTCAGGGTCTTCTGTAGACGGCTTTAACCATTGCTGGATGCTGATCGGGATCTTCTCCCTAACCAAAACCCCGCACTGAGCAACAAATGTGCTCTTTGTCTGGAGGGGTTCAATCGGTTGGCCGTCGGGCGCGATTGCTATGATCTCAAACTTTTCATCCGAGCTCAACTTTTTCTTTGGGCCTCGTCTCTTTACCGAAGTTGTGCTCGATCCGGAGGGCTAGAAAAAAGAACAAAGGCTTAATTAATATGTGTACATACCAAAACAATGAATGCATCAATTAGCTAGTCAGCAGAAGCTTAACTAATATATATACCTGGCCGGACTCGGTTTGGTTACCGGAGACGTCATCACGGTCTCCTTCTTGCACCGCCATTAGGTCACCGGAGCCATCATAATCATAGCCAGCTGCTTCCAGACCATCGGTGTCATTGAGAAACAACGAGCAGACGGCATCACTTCCTCGTGCGATTATGTCCCCCAACAACTCTTCTTGTACTTCGTCTCGGGCGGTGTCCATAGTTTCTACAAATATTGACAACATGACAATTATTATTCAAACATGACAGATGGATATATTATTCAAATATTGACAACAAATATTGACGCTGCTTCTCTAGGGTTTGGGGTGGCCTCGACAATGCTTCAAGGATAAAAAAAGAAGAGGAAGAAGAAAAAAAAAGAGGAGAAGAAAGAATAGAGGAGTAAGAACTCCTCTATTCTTTTTTCTCCTCTTTTTTTCTTCTTCTTCCTCTTTTTTTTATCAGGAACGAGGGTCGTCGAGGGTCACCGAGCGGTAGAGGAAACCCTAAATAGCAAGTATCGTGGGTGTGAGATACATGTGGCCGTCGGTGTCGGACACTACATCCACGTCCCACAAGTGACGTGGGCACGCCCACGTCACTTGTGGGACGTGGATGTAGTGTCCGACACCGACGGCCACATGTATCTCACACCCACGATACTTGCTATTTAGGGTTTCCTCTACCGCTCGGTGACCCTCGACGACCCTCGTTCTCGATAAAAAAGAGGACGAAGAAGAAAAAAAAAGAGGAGAAGAAAGAATAGAGGAGAAGAACTCCTCTATTCTTTCTTCTCCTCTTTTTTTCTTCTTCCTCTTCTTTTTTTATCCTCTTCTTCCTCTCATGTTCGACGACCCTCGACCCCTCGGCGACCCTAGACCCCCTCTCGACCCCCTCATGTTGAAGTTATCGGGTAGGGGGTATATCGACAACGACATACCCGATACATACATACATACATATCACATGCATCCATACATATATGAACAAAATTAATATCTACTAATTAACAACCTAAATAAAAAAACTAATACATATAGGAAGAAGAAGAAAAAAGAAGAGCAGAAAGAATAGAGGAGAAGACTTCCTCTTCTTCCTCTCCTCTTCTTCTCCCTCTTCTTCCCCTTCTTCCTCGCCTCTCTCATGAATGTCCGACGTTCTCGACCCTTGACCCCCTAAACTAGTTCTCAACCCTCGACCCCCTAAACTAGTTCTCGACCCCCCCCCCTCATGTCAAAGTTATCAGGGGGGGGGTATATTGACCCCCCCTCATGTCAAAGTTATCAGGGAGGGTTATATCGACCCTCCTCCTGTCGAAGTTAACGGGGAGGGGGTATATCGACAATGACATGCATACATGGAAAAAAATGCTATCCATCTATACATACATAGCCACATACATATATACATGGAAATAATGCTATGAAAAAAAAGAAAAAAAAAGAGGAGAAGAAGAAAGGAATAGAGGAGAGGATCGAAGAAAAAAAAGAAGAAAAAAAAGAGGAGAAGAAGAAAGGAATAGACGAGAATAAGAAAAAATAGAAAAATTTCTTCTTCTCCTCTATTCCTTTCTTCTTCTCCTCTTCTCTTTCTTCTTTTTTCCTCTTCTTATTTATTTCTTCTCTTCTTATTTTCTTCTTTCATATCCTTCTTTTTCTTCTAAATTTTAGCATATTCTAAATTTTCTTCTAACTTTCTATATATGAACAAAAAACTTTATATATATATATGAACAAAATTTCTATGAACAAAATTTTCTTCTTTCTTCCTCTTCTTTCTATGAACCAGAAAAATTACATATATGGAAAAGGATTAATACACATATGAACAAAAAAAATACATATATGAACAAAAACATGCTCTGACCACTTTTTTATACATTTTGAACATATACATACATATAGCCACATACATACACATATACATTATATATATATATGAACAAAAACTAATAAAAATGAAGGGCGCGCAGGGGCGGCGGCACAGCAGGGCAGGGGAGGCGCGCGGCGAGGCGGTGTGCGACAGCAGCGAAGGGCAGGGGCGGCGCGCGGCGGCCGCGCAGGGCAGGGGCGGAGCAGGGCGGCAGCGCACGAAGGGCAGGGGCGGCGGCGACGGTGGCCAGTACAAGGGGAGGAGCAGGGGAACGGGCGGCGCTCACAGCAAGGTGGCGTCGGCGACGAGGAAGGCTCGGGGACGGCGAACGGTGAAGGCGCGCTCAGGGGCGAGGGCAGGGGCGCGCGGGCTCGGGGACGGCGGACGGCGTCGATCTGGGCAGCCTTGCGGCGTCGATGAGCTCGGCGTCGTCGGGCGGGCCGGGGGGCAACTGGCGATGAGTTCATCAAATTTTCCTAAGTCCTGCTTATATACACAGAGTATTGGTCCCGGTTTGTGGCACCAACCGGGACCAATGCCCCCCTTTAGTCCCAGTTGGTGCCACCAACCGGGACCAAATGCCAATTTTCAGCAGCCCAAAGGGCGGGAAGCGGCGGCCTTTGGTCTAATGGCATTAACAAAAAGTTTATAATTGTTCTAAAACTAAAAGCATAAAGAATTAAAAAATAAAGCAAAAAACAAAAGAAAATAAAATAAATAAAGCAACAAAAAAACAAAAAAAATGCCACCTACTGGGCCCCCACGGCCTGAATACGACTAGAAACCCATCCAAGGGCCAGGATTCAGGCCCGCAGGAGCCCCGGTAGGCCCACAGGCATAGCAGTGACAATTAGGCCCGTAAGCATGCAATGGAGAGAAGCTCGAGAGAGGTGCGGCAGTGGGGCTTATAAACCACTGCGCACCCCTCTCAACTAGCGAGGTGGGACTAAACTTTCGATGCCGTAGCAGCACAAGGCCTTTGGTCCCGGTTGGTGGCACCAACCGGGACTAAAGGGGGGCATTGGTCACGGTTCGTGCCACGAACCGTGACCAATGCCCCCCTTTAGTCCCGGTTGGTGCCACCAACCGGGACCAAATGCCAATTTTCAGCAGCCCAAAGGGCGGGAAGCGGCGGCCTTTGGTCCCGGTTGGTAGCACCAACCGGGACCAAAGGCCTTGTGCTGCTACGGCGTCGAAAGTTTAGTCCCACCTCGCTAGTTGAGAGGGGTGCGCAGTGGTTTATAAGCCCCACTGCCGCACCTCTCTCGAGCTTCTCTCCATTGCATGCTTACGGGCCTAATTGTCACTGCTATGCCTGTGGGCCTACCGGGGCTCCTGCGGGCCTGAATCCTGGCCCTTGGATGGGTTTCTAGTCGTATTCAGGCCGTGGGGGCCCAGTAGGTGGCATTTTTTTGTTTTTTTGTTGCTTTATTTTTTTTTCTTTTGTTTTTTGCTTTATTTTTTAATTCTTTATGCTTTTAGTTTTAGAACAATTATAAACTTTTTGTTAATGCCATTAGTTTTCAAATTTGAAAACACTTTTTTTGTTTTTTTTTGTTTTCTTTGTTGCTTTATTTATTTTATTTTGTTTCTACTTACAACAAAATACTTATTGTTAGTATTTTTTCCAGTTTTTTTGTTTTGTTTTCTGCATTATTTATTTTCTTTTGTTTTTTGCTTTATTTTTTATTCTTTTTTCTTTTAGTTTTAGAAAAATTATAAACTTTCTGTTAGTGCCATTAGTTTTCAAATTTGAAAACACTTTTTTAGTTTTTTTGTTTTCTTTGTTGCTTTATTTATTTTATTTTGTGATTAACTTTACTATAAAAATAGTTTTTTTCCTGTTTTTTTGATTTGTTTTTTGCATTATTTATTTTCTTTTGTTTTTGCTTTAATTTTTAATTCTGTTTGCTTTTAGGTTAGCAAAATTATAAACTTTATGTTAGTGACATTAGTTTTAGAAAAATTATAAACTTTCTGTTAGTGCCATTAGTTTTCAAATTTGAATAGTTAAAATTTGAATTCTTTGAAATTTGTGTGAATCACAAGTTTGTGATTAGCTTACTAAAAATGAGAATAGATGCGCTTATAGAGAAAATTCAACCTAAATTCATAGTAAATTTCTATGAATTTCAGAGAAATTCACTATGAATTTAGGTTAAACTTTTCTCTATTAGGGCATCTATTTTCACTTTGAGAGGAGCTCAACAAGGCAGAGAGGGAAGGGCTTATAAACCGGTGTGAGCCCCCTTCAGTTGGCGAGGTGGGACTAAACTCTGCCCGCAACGAGGACCAACCCTTTAGTCCCGGTTTGTGGCACAAACCGGGACTAATGGTCATGGGCCAGGGGCGAGGAGCAAAATTATAAACTTTCTGTTAGTGCCATTAGTTTTAGAAAAATTATAAACTTTCTGTTAGTGCCATCAGTTTTAGAAAAAATTATAAACTTTCTGTTAGTGCCATTAGTTTTCAAAATTGAATAGTTAAAATTTGAATAATGGTATTACGAGGGCCGAACCATAAGACATTAAAGCATTTCAAATGAACTCTGAAAAAGTTGAAAGTTGGCATGGTATCATAATTTCACCCACATAGCATGTGCATGTACAAAACGTACAATGGTAGCATGTTCGTGTGTTATAAAGTTGGCATGGTATCATCATAATAGTTGCGGGAGAAAGTCTTCACTTTTTCTTCGCTTGTGTCATTTGCTTATTGCGCCGTAACTATGGATAATCTTCATCGTTTATCAGGATGCTTGGGTCAGCCTTGACATTGAAGGGAGGAATTTCATGAAACTTTTCATAATCTTCAGACATGTCTGTCTTGCCGTCCACTCCCAAGATGTCCCTTTTTCCTGAAAGAACTATGTGGCGCTTTGGCTCATCGTATGATGTATTCGCTTCCTTATCTTTTCTTTTTCTCGGTTTGGTAGACATGTCCTTCACATAGATAACCTGTGCCACATCATTGGCTAGGACGAACGGTTCGTCAGTGTACCCAAGATTTTTCAGATCCACTGTTTTCATTCTGTACTGTGGGTCTACCTGTACCCCGCCGCCTGACAGATTGACCCATTTGCACTTAAACAAAGGGACCTTAAAATCAGGTCCGTAGTCAAGTTCCCATATGTCCACTATGTAACCATAATATGTGTCCTTTCCACTCTCGGTTGCTGCATCAAAGCGGACACCGCTGTTTTGGTTGGTGCTCTTTTGATCTTGGGCGATCGTGTAAAATGTATTCCCATTTATCTCGTATCCTTTGTAAGTCAATACAGTCAAAGATGGTCCCCTGGGCAACAAGTACAAATCATCACAAACAGTGTTGTCACCTATGAGACGTGTTTCCAACCAACTGCTGAAAGTCCTGATGTGTTCACATGTAATCCAGTCGTCGCACTGCTCCGGGTGTTTGGAGCGCAGACTGTTCTTGTGTTCATCGACATACGGGGTCACCAAGGTAGAGTTCCGTAGAACTGTGTAGTGTGCTTGAGACCAAGAATATCCGTCCCTGCATATTATTGAGTCTCTTCCAAGAGTGCCTTTTCCAGTCAGTCTCCCCTCATACCGCGATTTAGGGAGACCTATCTTCTTAAGGCCAGGAATGAAGTCAACACAAAACCCGATAACATCCTCTGTTTGATGACCCATGGAGATTATTCCTTCTGGCCTAGCGCGGTTACGGACATATTTGTTTAGGACTCCCATGAACCTCTCAAAGGGGAACATATTGTGTAGAAATACGAGCCCCAAGATGACAATCTCGTCGACTAGATGAACTAGGACGTGCGTCATGATATTGAAGAAGGATGGTGGGAACACCAGCTCGAAACTGACAAGACATTGCGCCACATCACTCCTTAGCCTTGGTACGATTTCTGGATCAATCACCTTCTGAGAGATTGCATTGAGAAATGCACATAGCTTCACAATGGCTAATCAGACGTTTTCCGGTAGAAGCCCCATCAATGCAACCGGAAGCAGTTGCGTCATAATCACGTGGCAGTCATGAGACTTTAGGTTCTGAAACTTTTTCTCTGGCATATTTATTATTCCCTTTATATTCGACGAGAAGCCAGTCGTGACCTTCATACTGAGCAGGCATTCAAAGAAGATTTCTTTCTCTTCTTTCGTAAGAGCGTAGCTGGCAGGACCTTTATACTGCTTCGGAGGCATGCCGTCTTTTTCGTGCAAACGTTGCAGGTCCTCCCGTGCCTCAGGTGTATATTTTGTCTTCCCATACACTCCCAAGAAGCCTAGCAGGTTCACGCAAAGGTTCTTCGTCACGTGCATCACGTCGATTGAAGAGCGGACCTCTAGGTCTTTCCAGTAGGGTAGGTCCCAAAATATAGATTTCTTCTTCCACATGGGTGCGTGTCCCTCAGCGTCATTCGGAACAGCTAGTCCACCGGGACCCTTTCCAAAGATTACGTAGTGTAAATCATTGACCATAGCAAGCACGTGAACACCGGTGCGCATGGCGGGCTTCTTCCGGTGATCTGCCTCGCCTTTGAAATGCTTGTCTTTCTTTCGACATTGATGGTTGGTCGGAAGAAATCGACGATGGCCCAGGTACACATTCTTCCTGCATTTGTCCAGGTATATACTTTCAGTGTCATCTAACAGCGCGCACATGCGTGGTATCCTTTGTTTGTCTGTCCTGAAAGGTTACTGAGAGCGGGCCAATCGTTGATGGTCACGAACAGCAACGCTTAAGGTTAAATTCCTCCTGTCTGTGCTCATCCCACGTACGTACACCGTTTCCATTCCACAGCTGTAAAAGTTCTTCAACTAATGGCCTTAGGTACACATCAATGTCGTTGCCGGGTTGCTTAGGGCCTTGGATGAGAACTGGCATCATAATGAACTTCCGCTTCATGCACATCCAAGGAGGAAGGTTATACATACATAGAGTCACGGGCCAGGTGCTGTGATTGCTGCTCTGCTCCCTGAAAGGATTAATGCCATCCGCGCTTAAAGCAAACCATACATTCCTTGGGTCCTTTGCAAACTCATCCCAGTACTTTCTCTCGATTTTTCTCCACTGCGACCCGTCAGCGGGTGCTCTCAACTCCCCATCTTTCTTTCGGTTCTCACTGTGCCATCGCATCAACTTGGCATGCTCTTCGTTTTTGAACAGACGTTTCAACCGTGGTATTATAGGAGCATACCACATCACCTTCGCAGGAACCCTCTTCCTGAGGGGCTCGCCGTCAACATCACCAGGGTCATCTCGTCTGATCTTATACCGCAATGCACCGCATACCGGGCATGCGTTCACATCCTTGTATGCACCGCGGTAGAGGATGCAATCATTAGGGCATGCGTGTATCTTCTCCACCTCCAATCCTAGAGGGCATACGACCTTCTTTGCTGCGTATGTACTGTCGGGCAATTCGTTATCCTTTGGAAGCTTCTTCTTCAATATTTTCAGTATCTTCTCAAATCCTTTGTCAGCCACAGCATTCTCTGCCTTCCACTGCAGCAATTCCAGTACGGTACCGAGCTTTGTGTTGCCATCTTCGCAATTGGGGTACAACCCTTTTTTGTGATCCTCTAACATGCGATCGAACTTCAGCTTCTCCTTTTGACTTTCGCATTGCGTCCTTGCATCGACAATGACCCAGCGGAGATCATCATCATCGGGCACATCGTCTGGTTCCTCTTGATCTTCAGCAGCTTCACCCGTTGCAGCATCATTGGGCACATCGTCTGGTTCCTCTTGATCTTCACCAGCTCCCCCTGTTGCAGCATCACCGTATTCAGGGGGCACATAGTTGTCATCGTACTCTTCTTCTTCGCCATCTTCCATCATAACCCCTATTTCTCCATGCCTCGTCCAAACATTATAGTGTGGCATGAAACCCTTGTAAAGCAGGTGGGAGTGAAGGATTTTCCGGTTAGAGTAAAACATCGTATTCCCATATTCAGTGCATGGACAACACATAAAACCATTCTGCTTGTTTGCCTCAGCCGCATCGAGAAACTCATGCACGCCCTTAATGTACTCGCAGCTGTGTCTGTCACCGTACATCCATTGCCGGTTCATCTGCGTGCATTATATATAATTAAGTGTCCAAATTAATAGAAGTTCATCATCACATTAAAACCAAAGTGCATACATAGTTCTCATCTAACAACATATAGCTCTCCAAAGCATATAATTAATTAAACCATACATTGAAACTATGTAAAATATTTCAATGCGAAAACAAATGCGATCATAATCGAAACCAAGGTAACAATTGATCCAAGGGCATAATGATACCAAGCCTCGGTATGAATGGCATATTTTCTAATCTTTCTAATCTTCAAGCGCATTGCATCCATCTTGATCTTGTGATCATCGACGACATCCGCAACATGCAACTCCAATATCATCTTCTCCTCCTCAATTTTTTTTATTTTTTCCTTCAACAAATTGTTTTCTTCTTCAACTAAATTTAACCTCTCGACAATAGGGTCGGTTGGCATTTCCGATTCACATACATCCTACATAAATAAAATCTATGTCACGTTGGTCAGCATAATTTTCTTAAACAATAAATGAACCAATAGTTATAAAGATAATATATATACCACATCCGAATCATAGACAGGACGAGGGCCGACGGGGGCGGATACCAAAACCATCGCACTATATAAGATGCAATAATAAAAGTAAGAAAATAATACAAGTATCTATGTAAACATACAAGTAAGAATATTTTTCCTTTCAGAAAGAAGATAAGAACAAGAGGCTCACCACGGTGGTGCCGGCGATGAGCTCGGCGCGGGTGATCGACGGCGGTGAAGACGGGGACGGGGCGTGACGGACTGCTAAACCTAGACAAATATTGTGGAAAATGGAGCTTGGAGGTCGAGCTTGGAGAGGAGAAAGCATAAGTAGTGTGGCTCGGGCATTCCATCGAACACCTTGTGTGCATAGGAGGTGAGCTAGAGCACCACCAAGCCCTCTCCCCCTCGGCCAGAAAAAAACAGAGCAGTGTGCTCTGCTCTTATGCGAGGGGGTATATATAGGCACTTCATTGGTCCCAGTTGGTGGCATGAACCAGGACTAAAGGGGAGCCTTTGGTCCCGGTTCAAGCCACCAACCGGGACCAATGGTGGTGGGCCAGGAGTGAGGCCCATTGGTCCCGGTTCGTCCCACCAACCGGGACCAGAAGGTCCAGATGAACCGGGACCAATGGCCCACCTGGCCTGGCCGGCCCCTGGGCTCACGAACCGGGACCAATGCCCCCATTGGTCCTGGTTCTGGACTGAACCGGGACTAATGGGCTGACCCGGCCTGGACCAAAGCCCTGTTTTCTACTAGTGATGGTAGCAATTACACGGACTGGGTCCGTAACTTGAGGATTATCCTCATTGCTGCACAGAAGAATTATGTCCTGGAAGCACCGCTGGGTGCCAGGCCTGCTGCTGGAGCAACACCAGATGTTATGAACGTCTGGCAGAGCAAAGCTGATGACTACTCGATAGTTCAGTGTGCCATGCTTTACGGCTTAGAATCGGGACTTCAACGACGTTTTGAACGCCATGGAGCATATGAGATGTTCCAGAAGTTGAAGTTAATATTTCAAGCAAATGCCCGGATTGAGAGATATGAAGTCTCCAATAAGTTCTATAGCTGCAAGATGGAGGAGAACAGTTCTGTCAGTGAGCATATACTCAAAATGTCTGGGTATAATAATCACTTGATTCAATTGGGAGTTAATCTTCCAAATGATTGCGTCATTGACAGAATTCTCCAATCACTGCCACCTAGCTACAAGAGCTTCGTGATGAACTATAATATGCAAGGGATGAATAAGACTATTCCCGAGCTCTTCGCAATGCTGAAAGCTGCGGAGGTAGAAATCAAGAAGGAGCATCAAGTGTTGATGGTCAACAAGACCACTAGTTTCAAGAAAAGTGGCAAAGGGAAGAAGAAGGGGAACTTCAAAAAGAACAGCAAGCAAGTTGCTGCTCAAGAGAAGAAACCCAAATCTGGAGCTAAGCCTGAAACTGAGTGCTTCTACTGCAAGCAGACTGGTCACTGGAAACGGAACTGCCCCAAGTATTTGGCGGATAAGAAGGATGGCAAGGTGAACAAAGGTATATGCAATATACATGTTATTGATGTGTACCTTACTAATGCTTGCAGTAGCACCTGGGTATTTGATACTGGTTCTGTTGCTAACATTTGCAACTCGAAACAGGGACTACGGATTAAGTGAAGATTGGCTAAGGACGAGGTGACGATGCGCGTAGGAAATGGTTTCAAAGTCGATGTGATCGCGGTCGGCACGCTACCTCTACATCTACCTTCGGGATTAGTATTAGACCTAAATAATTGTTATTTGGTGCCAGCGTTGAGCATGACCATTATATCTGGATCTTGTTTGATGCGAGACGGTTATTCATTTAAATCAGAGAATAATGGTTGATCTATTTATATGAGTAATATCTTTTATGGTCATGCACCCATGAAGAATGGTCTATTCTTATTAAATCTCGATAGTAGTGACACACATATTCATAATGTTGAAGCCAAAAGATGCAGAGTTGATAATGATAGTGCAACTTATTTGTGGCACTGCCGTTTAGGTCATATCGGTATAAAGCGCATGAAGAAACTCCATACTGATGGACTTTTGGAACCACTTGATTATCAATTACTTGGTACTTGCGAACCGTGCCTTATGGGTAAGATGACAAAAACACCGTTCTCCGGTACTATGGAGAGAGCAACAGATTTGTTGGAAATCATACATACAGATGTATGTGGTCCGATGAATGTTGAGGCTCGTGGCGGATATCGTTATTTTCTCACTTTCACAGATGACTTAAGCAGATATGGGTATATCTACTTAATGAAACATAAGTCTGAAACATTTGAAAAGTTCAAAGAATTTCAGAGTGAAGTTGAAAAATCATCGTAACAAGAAAATAAAATTCATACGATCTGATCATGGAGGAGAATATTTGAGTTACGAGTTTGGTGTACATTTGAAACAATGCGGAATAGTTTCGCAACTCACGCCACCCGGAACACCACAGCATAATGGTGTGTCCGAACGTCGTAATCGTACTTTACTTGATATGGTGCGATCTATGATGTCTCTTACTGATTTACCGCTATCGTTTTGGGGTCATGCTCTAGAGACAGCCGCATTCACGTTAAATAGGGCACCATCAAAATCCATTGAGACGACGCCTTATGAACTATGGTTTGGCAAGAAACCAAAGTTGTCGTTTCTGAAAGTTTGGGGCTGCGATGCTTATGTGAAAAATCTTCAACCTGATAAGCTCGAACCCAAATCGGAGAAATGTGTCTTCATAGGATATCCAAAGGAAACTATTGGATACACCTTCTATCACAGATCCGAAGGCAAGACTTTTGTTGCTAAATTCGGAAACTTTCTAGAGAAGGAGTTTCTCTCGAAAGAAGTGAGTGGGAGGAAAGTAGAACTTGATGAGGTAATTGTACCTGCTCCCTTATTAGAAAGTAGTACATCACAGAATCCGGTTTCTGTGACACCTACACCAATTAGTGAGGAAGCTAATGATGATGATCATGAAACTTCAGAACAAGATACTACTGAACCTCGTAGATCAACCAGAGTAAGATCCGCACCAGAGTGATACGGTAATCCTGTTCTGGAAGTCATGCTACTAGATCATGATGAACCTACGAACTATGGAGAAGCGATGGTGAGCCCAGATTCCACAAAATGGCTTGAAGCCATGAAATCTGAGATGGGATCCATGTATGAGAACAAAGTGTGGACTTTGGTTGACTTGCCCAAAGACCGGCAAGCTATTGAGAATAAATGGATCTTCAAGAAGAAGACTGACACTGACGGTAATGTTACTGTCTACAAAGCTCGACTTGTCGCAAAAGGTTTTCGACAAGTTCAAGGGATTGACTACGATGAGACCTTCTCACCCGTAGCGATGCTTAAGTCTGTCCGAATCATGTTAGCAATTGCCGCATTTTATGATTATTAAATATGGCAGATGGATGTCAAAACTGCATTCTTGAATGGATTTCTAGAAGAAGAGTTGTATATAATGCAGCCGGAAGGTTTTGTCGATCCAAAGGGAGCTAACAAAGTGTGCAAGCTCCAGCGATCCATTTATGGACTGGTGCAAGCCTCTCGGAGTTGGAATAAACGCTTTGATAGTGTGATCAAAGCATTTGGTTTTGTACAGACTTTTGGAGAAGCCTGTATTTACAAGAAAGTGAGTGGGAGCTCTGTAGCATTTCTGATATTATATGTAGATGACATATTACTAATCAGAAATGATATAGAATTTCTGGATAGCATAAAGGGATACTTGAATAAGAGTTTTTCAATGAAAGACCTCGGTGAAGCTGCTTACATATTGGGCATTAAGATCTATAGAGATAGATCAAGACGCTTAATTGGACTTTCACAAAGCACATACCTTGACAAAATTTTGAAGAAGTTCAAAATGGATCAAGCAAAGAAAGGATTCTTGCCTGTGTTACAAGGTGTGAAATTGAGTAATACTCAATGCCCGACCAATGCAGAAGATAGAGAGAAAATGAAAGATGTTCCCTATGCTTCAGCCATAGGCTCTATCATGTATGCAATGCTGTGTACCAGACCTGATGTGTGTCTTGCTATAAGTCTAGCAGGGAGGTACCAAAGTAATCCAGGAGTGGATCACTGGACAGCGGTCAAGAACATCCTGAAATACCTGAAAAGGACTAAGGATATGTTTATCATATATGGAGGTGACAAAGAGCTCATCGTAAATGGTTACGTTGATGCAAGCTTTGACACTGATCCGGACGATTCTAAATCGCAAACCGGATATGTGTTTACATTAAATGGTGGAGCTGTCAGTTGGTGCAGTTCTAAACAGAGCGTTGTGGCGGGATCTACATGTGAAGCGGAGTACATAGCTGCTTCGGAAGCAGCAAACGAAGGAGTCCGGGTGAAGGAGTTCATATCCGATCTAGGTGTCATACCTAGTGCATCGGGTCCAATGAAAATCTTTTGTGACAATACTGGTGCAATTGCCTTGGCAAAGGAATCCAGATTTCAGAAAAGAACCAAGCACATCAAGAGACGCTTCAATTCCATCCGGGATCTAGTCCAGGTGGGAGACATAGAGATTTGCAAGATACATACGGATCTGAATGTTGCAGACCCATTGACTAAGCCTCTTCCACGAGCAAAACATGATCAGCACCAAAGCTCCATGGGTGTTAGAATCATTACTGTGTAATCTAGATTATTGACTCTAGTGCAAGTGGGAGACTGAAGGAAATATGCCCTAGAGGCAATAATAATGTTATTATTTTATTTCCTTATATCATGATAAATGTTTATTATTCATGCTAGAATTGTATTATCCGGAAACATAATACTTGTGTGAATACATAGACAAACTAAACGTCACTAGTATGCCTCTACTTGACTAGCTCGTTAATCAAAGATGGTTATGTTTCCTAACCATAGACATGTGTTGTCATTTGATTAACGGGATCACATTATTAGGAGAATGATGTGATTGACATGACCCATTCCATTAGCTTAGCACCCGATCGTTTAGTATGTTGCTATTGCTTTCTTCATGACTTATACATGTTCCTATGACTATGAGATTATGCAACTCCCGTTTACCGGAGGAACACTTTGTGTGCTACCAAACGTCACAACGTAACTGGGTGATTATAAAGGAGCTCTACAGGTGTCTCCAAAGGTAAATGTTGGGCTGGCGTATTTCGAGATTAGGATTTGTCACTCCGATTGTCGGAGAGGTATCTCTAGGCCCTCTCGGTAATGCACATCACATAAGCCTTGCAAGCATTGCAACTAATGAGTTAGTTGCGATATGGTGTATTACGAAACGAGTAAAGAGACTTGCCGGTAACGAGATTGAACTAGGTATTGAGATACCGACGATAGAATCTCGGGCAAGTAACATACCGATGACAAAGGGAACAACGTATGTTGTTATGCGGTCTGGCCGATAAAGATCTTGTGGGAGCCAATATGAGCATCCAGGTTCCGCTATTGGTTATTGACCGGAGACATGTCTCGGTCATGTCTACATTGTTCTCGAACCCGTAGGGTCCGCACGCTTAAGGTTTCGATGACAGTTATATTATGAGTTTATGAGTTTTGATGTAGCAAAGTTAGTTCGGAGTCCCGGATGTGATCACGGACATGACGAGGAGTCTCGAAATGGTCGAGACATAAATATTGATATATTGGACGGCTATATTTGGACATCGGAAGTGTTCCGGATGATTTCGGAGAAAACCGGAGTGCCGGAGGGTTACCGAAACCCCCCCGGGAGAAGTAATGGGCCTCATGGGCCCTAGTGGAGAGAGAGAGGGGCGGCCAGGGTGGGCCGCGCGCCCCCTCCCCCTCTGGTCCAAATTGGACTAGGAGAGGGGGGGCGGCGCCCCCCTTTCCTTCTCCCTCTCCCCCTTCCTTTCCCCCTCCTAGTAGGAGTAGGAAAGAGGGGAGTCCTACTCCTACAAGGAGGAGGACTCCTCCTCCTTGGCGCGCCCTAGGGCCGGCCGGCCTCCTCCTCTTGCTCCTTTATATATGGGGGCAGGGGGCACCCCTAGACACACAAGTTGATCCACGTGATCATTTTCTTAGCCGTGTGCGATGCCCCTTCCACCATACTCCTCGATAATATTGTAGCGGTGCTTAGGCGAAGCCCTGCGACGGTAGAACATCAAGATCGTCACCACGCCATCGTGCTGACGGAACTCTTCCCCGACACTTTGTTGGATCGGAGTCCGGGGATCGCCATCGAGCTGAACGTGTGCTAAAACTCGGAGGTGCCGTAGTTTCGGTGCTTGATCGGTCGGGCCGTGAAGACGTACGACTACATCAACCGCGTTGTCATAACGCTTCCACTGTCGGTCTATGAGGGTACGTAGATCACACTCTCCCCTCTCGTTGCTATGCATCACCATGATCTTGCGTGTGCGTAGGAAATTTTTGAAATTACTACGTTCCCCAATAGGTACCTCCTCTTCAGGCACCACTTTAACTAGTGGGATCCGGAGTGTTGACATCGGTCCGTGGCTTTTTGGTTCATTTCCTAAGATTATGTCCCAGCTCGTCACATCTACCACAACTATTGATGTCCGGTGCCTCCATGAAATGGCCGCTACCGAATTGTTTCATTCCGGTGTATCCAGCTAGGTCATCCATGTCACCCCTAAACCTCTTCTTTCTTCTTCTTCCCTTTGTAGGCACCATGAGATCGGGGTCAGAGACGATGTGTGGCCCATCATACTCAGGCCACTGTGACTGATCTAGGAAGGGATGAAACCTAGGAGCCCATGTCAACCTCGTTCATTCCAATGTGAACTCATGCAACCGCAAGGTGGTACCATTGGACACTTTCACGTTTCTATACCTTGCGGCGGTCATCACATGCGAGCAAGGCCAATGATACTTTTGAGGTCTCTCACACTGACACCACCAGGTCTTGAGGCGCACCTCATATTCTAATCCACCTTACGTCATGCCGTCCCTTGTTGTGCCACCCGGCTCATCGACTTGGTATATTTGTTCTTTTTCATTGAAACTTATGATTTGTTGATGCCAAGACTTGCGCGCTTGATGCTTCAACGAATCCTCAACTTTGAAGGGAAATTCCATTTTCTCACCTATCCATTTGGCCGTCTCTTCGAAATGCCTCAAAAAATACTCGTTGAGCTTGAAGAAGGTATATTTCACTATTGCAGTGACCGGCAAGGAACGTACACCCTTGAGCACATTGTTGAAGCATTCCACCATGTTACTTGTCATGTCTCCGTATCGGAAACCTCCTTCGTCGTACGCACGTGACCACTTATGCTTCTCCAGAAAATGCCTTGTCAAGAATTCTCTCCATCCTTTGTTCTTCTCCAACGCCTTGAATAGCTTATCATAGCGGCTTTGGAACGTGTCGGTGTTGAATGCCACACAAACATGGGTAAGATCATTGCAAAACTCCTTACTCTTGCATGCATGGTAAAAGTTTGCCACGAAATGCCTCATGCACCAACGGTGTTGGAGCTTTGGATAGCCTGAAATGTCAACTTCTATTGCTTTGAGAATCCCATGATGGCGATCTGATATGATGCACACCTCTCTTTTGGGGCCAATCACCTTCGTCCTCACATGATCCATAAACCAATCCCAATTATCATCGTGCTCGGAAGGCACCAACGCAAATGCCACCGGCAACACATTGTCATTGGACTAGTGGGGCATTGCTACCATCAACATGCCCTTGTACTTTCCGATCAAGAACGTGCCATTAATTGACAACACGGGGCGGCAATTCCTAAATGCATCGATGCATTGCCCAAAGCTCCAAAAAGCTCAATGAAACACTCCCTCGATTGACTCGACCCTATGGCGCATGCCCGGGTTCCGATGAGCAATGGCTCCCAACATTCTCGGAAGAATGTTGTACGCGGCGACATAATCACAATGCAACATCCTTATAGCGTTTGCCTTCGCCATCCATGCCTTTCCGTACTTGATCGGGTACCCGAATCTTTCGAAGACCGAACTCATGAGGAACTTCACCTTCACGGTTGGATCATGGGATCTCATTCAACAATTTATAGCCTAGATACTCGGACGTGAGTTGGCGGTGTCCCTTGCTTCGGTCCGCTTTCTCCGACGGTATGCACTCGTGGGTGGCCACACAACTCTTCAACTCCCATTGCCCGGTTTCCTTGATCTTTCTTCCACGGGCCTTCCATTGGCAACCTTCTTTGTCAAATTTGATGGTGTAGCGCAATTTTTTGTTGGAATGCCCAACAACGAACGGCCTATGGTTCCGAATGGCATAGTCACTCAACCATATCTTGAACTCTTGCAAACAACCAAACTTGATCCCTTTCTTCAAATGAGCATTCTCATCCTCACCCGATGGCCTTGGATCACCCATCCTCGGGCAAGGTGATGGTTCGACCAAGCCCAACCTCATGCCACCATCAACAACGGCCTTGTCGGCAAGACTAAGATCACGAAACAAAGAGGGTCCTCTTTCCTTGCCATTGACCTTCTTGTAAATTTGATTTTCTTGCGGCGTGAATCCATCCTCATCCAATTCTTCCGGTGGACCCTCATCATCCGACTCATACCTACACATACGGCTATAAGGGAGGTTCCAGTCCATGTCTTGTTGATGCACAATGACATCCAAGTCACCAATGGGATTGTAATGAATCTCTTCTTCTTCCGCATACACATCATCTTGAGCAATAGCATCTCCATCAACATGAGCAATGGCATCTTCATCAACATGAACATTTGCATGTTCATCAACATGAGCAACGGCATCAACATGAGCAACGGCCTCATCTCCAACATGATCATCACCTAGAAGCACTATGGCTTTCGCATTGATGTCCTCTTCATTTGGTTGGCTACTTGGTGGTTGGCTAGCCGCATTGTGGTCATACACCACGACAGCATCATGTATTGGGGAGGACATATTCCGATTCAAGTCGAGTAGTGGCCGAGGAATGTCAACCTTTACTTGTCTTGTCGCAAATAACTCAAGGGACTTGTCTTGTGATCCCTCAACTTTCTCCTTATACGCATCCCAATGCAATTGAGAGGTGATGGGAATACTCTTTAATCGGGATTTTACTCCCACTCCCACACCATATCGCCCAACAAGCTTCACACCATCACTTGGGTTACTCCAATTGAGGACGCTTCTCACTTTCATGACAATATCATCATAGATCGGGCTTCTATCAAAAACCATGGCCTCCTCCCCTTCGTCAGCATTTCCATCCATGAAAGCCGCCTTGTCCGAATAATGCACATTCACTAATTTATCCATCTAAAAACAATGGAACAAAATTGAGTCATCCATGGACCGGTCATTTCATATGGATGAACTATCTATAATATAAGATTATAAATCTAACACTTAAGTTAGCTTGCCACAACTAACCCTAACCCTAACCCTAACCCTAACCTAACCTAACTAAACCCCTAACCCTAACCCTAACCTAACTAAACCCCTAACCCTAACACTTAAGCTACCTTGCCACAACAAAAAGTGACACATATTACTTAGGCCAACCATAAATGCACCATAAATGCTAAACTAGAGGAAGAACTAGGGGGTTGCAAAACTTGTTGATTCCAACAAAAGTAGATGATTTGAACCAACCAAATGAAGGGGGGATGCGGGAGGTACCTTGGGTGATGCAAATGGCCTCGATCCAAGGGGCAAATCTCAAGCAATGGAGGGGGATCTAGTGGGTGCTTGGGTGGGGGAGAAGATGTGGAGAGAATGAGAGCTCGGGGAAGAAGATGAGTGGAGTGGGTGGGTGGTGAGTGGACCCCACCAAACCTTATCCTCCAGGACCCTACCGCCGGGGACCCTGGCGGTAGGAAATCACAACCTACCGCCATAGTGCGCGGCGGTAAGGTGGGAGCAAGTGCTGGGTTTCTGTGACCAAAACAACTAGTGTCTCAGCGGTAGGGTTGCACAACCTACCGCTGGGGCTTTTGGCGGTAGGGTACTACCGCCAACAGGAGCGGCGGTAGGGTGTGACGGATGGAGGCCGTTATCGCTGCTGACGTGGATAAGTTGGCTACCGCCATAGGCGCTGGCGGTAGGCTATAGGATCCTACCGCCGGGCCTCGTGGCGGTAGCAGAAAGGGTCAAATCTCGAAATTCTTTCCAACAGGGGTCAGATCCCGATTTTATACAGCAAAAGGGTCAAAACACAAAAATTTACCATCACGGGAAGCCCTAGTTGCGAGTGGCTTTTGGAGCACGTGGGGGCGATGCTCGCAACTGCACATGGGACGGCGGGTGAGACGATGGGCTCGGGGAATGGCATTATGCCATAGATTGTTCGTTCGTGGGATTGAGGGCATCTTCGAAACGTTACACTCGCTCACTTTGGGGGTGGCAACAAGGTGTAATTTAGGCCAACTATCACTTCTTCAAAAACTGGAAGCTGCAAATTGCTGGCTCCTCAACTAATCATAAAATATTATATCATCAGTAGCCACCTTCTTGTTATAAACTCCAGGATTTACCATGTTTGTCCTATCTCCAAACCTGGAGTTGAAGGAGTTGAGTGTTTGAGGACAAAAAAAATGACCTTTGTGACTATAATTGTACCTTTTAGAATTGTACACTCCCTCCGTCCCATAATATAAGATGTTTTTTGACACTAACATAATGTAAGACGTTTTTTGACACTAGTGTAGTGTCAAAAAAATATCTTATATTATGGGACGGGCGAAGTATATTTTAGAAGATCTCATACTACATAATAGTTTTCGATGATGAACCACCGAGGCCCATCAGTAACTAGCAAGGGTGCCCTTAACCCCTTAGTGGTATCAAGGGCGCCCTTAACCTCATCAGGAATGATTTAGGAAACAACCTGCCTCTTGTATATAATACATTCATTAAAAAACAAGAAAGATGCCCACGCAGGACGAGCTAAGCCGCACTTATCATTTCACGGTCCATGCTATTGATGTGGCCCCTCGTTCATGAGACCTCATATTATGCGTGGTATGTGGCAGGAAATGGTCAAAAGCGCAACTCGCGTGCTTTAGGTCATCCACGTTTTTTTGCTTTTTAATAAAAAAATGTTCTCAAATTGCTGAACAAATGTTTATAAATTTGAATTTCTTGAGGGATTTCAATATATGTTCAGGATTTGTTTTCCATAAATTAAATTAAAACCTGTACTTCTAAACATGTTTATCAATTTTCAAAAAATTCCAAATTTTCAAAAAGGTTTACAAAATAGAAAAATGTCTGAGTTTCCAAAAATTCCCACGGATTTGAAGATGTTCCTGTATTTTAGAAAATATTCATAAATTTTAAAATAAATTCCAATTTTAAACGATTCAATAATTGAGAAATGGAAAAAATGAAAAATGAAAACACTTAAGAAAAGCAAAGGAAAAGAAACAGAAAAACCTGGTTCCGGAAAGGTTATAGAAGCTTCGAAAATCAGTGACACCTCACACATAAATGGGTTTGCCCAAATGATGCAGCGCGCTTCGCCCAGGATGCTTGATTTCACGATATCCACCGCAGTACGCAGCAAATAGGATTTGCTGTCGTCCATGCTTATATGTTGAAACAATGTGTGGGATATAAAAAAATACTCAGGAATTTTAAAAATGTTTTAAATTTCGGCAAACATATTGAAAAAACTAGAATTTCAGAAAATGTTCATCAATTTGAATAATTGTTCCGAATTCTAGATTTTTTTACAAAGTTGAAAAATCTCTGAATTTCCAAAAAATCACAAATTTAAAAATATTGATCAATTTTAAATTATGCATGAAATTAGAAAAGGAAAAAATGGAAAAAGAAAAAACCAAAGAAACTGAAGGAAAAGAAACAGAAAAACCCGGTTCAGGATAGGTTCTAGAACCTACCAAAAATCGGTGGGAGCACAAACCTAAATGGGCCTGCCCAAATGAAGCAGCGCGCTTCGCGCAAGGTGCATGATGGCGCGGTATCCAACGCGGTATGCAGAAAATTGGATTTTCCATTGTTTACGTCGTCACCATAGCCCACGTATGTCGGTATGTGTGCTCGACATACCGTTGATGCAGTCCATGTCGCTGCAACCCTTTCCTCCGTCTCTCCAACGATTCGTGTCATGTGACTATTAGGCCTTGTACAATGGCCAATGCTTACAGAGCGGTGCTTAAAGAGCGAGAGCAGCGTGGCGTTTTAAAATATTGTTGCCCCACAATGGTGAGCACTTCCTACGGTGCTTTAATTAAGGCATAGCAAGGCTAACTCCAGTCTTACGGATGGTCAAGCACCGGATAGCACCGGAAGCCAGACTTTGCTTCTGTCCCTCCATCTAAGCACCCGCGTCCAGCTATCTCGGGGAAAAAAACCCGGTTTTCTTGCTGAAGCACCTGCCTAAGCACCCGCGTTGTATAGGGCCTTAGAGCATTTCCAACAGGCGCCCAACGCGCCGCGCGGTAAAAACGGATTTGGCGCGTGCCCATTGCCTGATTTGGCGTGGCACGCAGCGTTTGCTCCAGCAGCCGCGTTGAAAAGCCGTGCGCGCGCAACTCCAGCAGGCGCGGTAAAATGCAGCGCGCTCATTCTACAATATTTTTTAAATTAAAATTACATAGATAAAAAACGATACAAAGATATTTTATATCGGTGCAACTATTACGGCATAGATAGATAGATAGTTCGACATACATATATAGATAGATAGATACTACTATGGCATAGATAGATAGATAGAAACTACTAGGGCATACATAGATAGAAAACTACTCCAAGTCGCTACCATCACCATCATCACTCTCGTCGGTGTCGTCCGAGGTTGACAGCCATATGTCGTCCCAACGTTCATCATCCGAGGTGAAGAACGACCTCCCACCTGCGGAGACGATGTCGCACTGCTCGTTTGCCACTGCCTTCTGCTGACGCCGGTCCGCCCGCTCCGAGCGGCGCCTTGCCTCCTCTCCGCCTAGTAGGCACGCTCGGCGTCGACGTCCTCTGGGTGGCGACGGCGCCACTCCGCCATGGTTCGCTCGTCCTCCTCGGCGACGAGGAGACGGCGCTGCCGCCGAGAGTGGTCGGCACGGTCCATGTCCGTGATGAGACGCGGCGGAGGGGTGAGGCGCTGCGTCTCCTCGCGCGTGAAGACGTCCCGAAAATTCATCTGCGACCGGGGCCTCTCCAAGCGCCACGCTGCCGCGTCGTACGCGCGGGCCGCCTCGCGCGCGCTCCATAACGTCCCGAAGCCGAGCCGGACGTCGCCGGCCCGTATCTCGGCAGAGTACCAGCCGTTGGGGCGCTCGCGGACGCCGCGAAAGCCCGAAGCACCCCGGCGGCATGGTGCGGTGGTGGCACAGAAAGCGGCGAAGCGGCGAGGTTGCGAGGAGGTGGGCACGTGGCTGTTCTGTGCGCGCGGCGAAGCGCGGGACTTTATAGGCACGCGTGAAGCGGCGCGCCAAATCTACCGTGCCGTGTGCCGCTTTCTCCCGTGCGCGGTAACTTCCCGCCACCGCTGGAGCGCGTGGAACCAACCGACGCGCGCGAAAAACTGCTTTTACCGCGCAGGCGCGCGTTTTGCCGCGCCTGTTGGAGATGCTCTTAGTGCTCCAGACAAGATTGTCTCTCCTATCTCGGCCACCTCATCGTCTGGGAGCTTCAGCAACCTAACTGTCACCGCACTTGGATAAGACAAGGTAGTTTGCTCCACTACATTTAAATTGTAGGAACTGTCACGAGCGCCCATGAATTACCAGATTCGCTGGAGTTTGACCCATTTTTTTTTCCAAAAATCTAACTAGGGAAGCAAGGAAAAAACCATGATTATTTAGCGCACTAGATCAATTGGCCTAACTTGTAGGAACTATCCGTCTGTAAATAGGGGGATGTATCTGATGCACCGGTGCTTGTGATGCTAATGATGCATTGGACGTTGTAGGATATTTTAAAGTGTTTCAAAAAAAATCTGAAAAACTTCTAACCCATGGACACAACATCATTGTATGTTGTCACAAAATTTATATCAAAGTTTAAAACATTTGTAAATGCGCTAGGGGCATCCGGTGCACCGGTAGCATGAGAAGCACCAGTGCACGAGATACATCCCCCCTAGCTAGGATATGGCATTACTAAAAAATGACTGCTCCAATGCTAGATGAAACACAAGTCCTGAACCTTGATATTTTGCTGCAAAAAAGGCGAACAATCAGCTTGGTAGACAACTTGATTTGCAGCAAAATTGCAACATATATTTCTTTCCGTGAAAATGAAATGGCAAGGTCTTGTTTTGGTTTGTTCAAACTCCTAAGCAAAACTATAATAATAGCTTGGATCATTAATGTGATAGAAGCCGGAATTCATAAAACTTGTAATTATGTTATAGTCTGATACTTATGCAGGATTATGCACATCATATTCTGCAATCTCAAGTCAACAACATCAAGCACTCATGCAAGCATGGTAAAGTCCCCTTCATTTTGTTCTATTTTGTGAGCTTTTCACTTGAATTACTTGACTGGTTCACATCTCTTTTACCTTAATAAATACTTCAAATAGTTCAGGAACAAAAACAATATCTAGGGAAGGAAACACAAGGAAGTAATCTCTCATGTTGAACTTTAAGATAAGAAAGGAAGGAACTGTTCTTGCAAACCTGAATTATAATTGGTACTTTACAAGTGTTAACTTTTTTTCGATGAGGGTGAGCTAGGGTTCGAGTTGCACCCAAGACCCCCAGACCCCCACCCCACGTCATGCTTAGAGATTATTGTCCCTAGTAGGGCGAACAGCTGGAGTATATGTGTTGAAGCCACTATACTAGAAAGAGATTATGAGGAGGTGGCCCGGAGCACAACACCAAAATCGAATTTACAACAGAGTAGCATAGTAGTCAACACTTCCACAATGGAGATGTATAATCGCATGTATAAATAAAGAAGATAAGAAGAACATGGTGTACCCAAATAAAGCGGTGGTAGTTAGAAACATGAAGAGAGAACATGGTGCCTATGCAAATAAAGAGGTGGTAGTTAGAAACATGAAGAGAGAACATGGTGTGTAAAAGGCAACCTTCATTATATCGTAGAAGGCGAGAAGGCGAGGGTATGACAGGAAAATGGAAGAGTGCGTCATGGGGTGGAGTTTTTGTGTTGGGACCGCATGTTGGTGAAAACATGTCAGATAGTCCGGACAACCACATTTCTCTCCTACATATGGGCTAATTTGAGGGAGCCCGGACTGTCTAGGACTCTAGGTGGTTAAATTTTGAAGACATCTGCATGGCACCCATTTGATGCCCGTACATGCTCGGCTGTATGAGAGAGAAATGGGTTTCAACCTTGAAGACGACTTTAATTTTTTCTTTTAATTTATTTATATACATTGTAGCCTGTAGCAACACACTGGTAATCTACTATTATACATTAGTACGATCTGAGGCAGTATCCAGTGGACTATGTTTAGTAAATGGTGTGATCGAGAGGTGACATTCTACAAGCATGTAAAGTTTCAGTTTCAAACTCCATTTCACTTGGGAGATTTGAAAAAAAAATTAAACTCATCATCCAAAAAGTGGAACATCTGAAACGTTAAATAAATAATAATGTATGCTAAATTTATAGTTTACAGTTGGATTTGAATTCTGATTTTTGGTGAACTTCCAATTATATGCTGGTTGCACACAATTATCTCTTCCTTGGCGGCGACACAGACACAGGTAAACATAATGGAACGATAAATGAATAATGAGATGTTTTAAAGTAAATTTAGTAAACTTACAAAAAACCAATAAAATAAATAAAATATTAAGAACTTTTAATTATAGATTTACAAAATAGTTGAACTGAAAACCACACAAACTTTTAACTTAAATTCAATTGAAGGACTTCCAAATGAATGTTATCGTGCATTGAGGGTAAACTGATGTCATTTCAACGGTTAGGAGCCAACTCCTAAACGACAGGAGACAACATTAGCGACAGATGGAGACATGGTATGAGCCCCAAAATAGTGGCGGGGCGCTAGAGCACTTGCAGTTTCGTCGCCGGGTCATCGGGCGTGTCCACAGTGGCAAGGATCTACAACAAAATGCGCCAGTGTTTACCCGAGCAGCCGGGCATAAAGTACTGGTGATGCGATCAGTCTTGATGTGCACCAAGCAACTACTAATCACCTACAGACTGTTGGATCATAGGAAATAAAATGTTCTATGGACGTCCAGGCCGGTTCCATGGTTCAACCTATGCCTATCCTGATGCCTCGCATGCTGAGGTAAGTTATAGGCAAAAAGATATAGGATCGATCTCTCCTGCATCTTGTCTCGAGATCATTGTGCTTAGTAGGCGAGCAGCTGGAGTATATCTGTTGAAACCACTATTCTAGAAACAGATTATGAGGAGGCGGTTTGGAGCACAACATTAAAATCAAATTCTCAACACCGTAGCATTGTAGTTAACACTTCCACTATAGAAATGTAGAATCGTGTGTATAAATAAAGAAGACAAGATGTGTACACAATAACACAAATAAAGAGGTGGTAGTTAGAAACATGAAGAGAGAACATGGTGTGCATGCAAATTTTTTTTTTGGAAAAGGGGTGATTCCCCGGCCTCTGCATCAGAAAGATGCATACGGCCCTCTTATTAACCAAATAAAGTAGTGTCAACATGGTTTCAAAGGTCTCCACAAATAATAAAAAAGCACAGACAGCTCACACAGAGCCAAAAAGGGGCTAGAAACACCAACTAGCCGAGAAAAGACGCTACAACCGGCTGGCTAAAAAATAGATAGGGAATCTAAATACCTATCCTATTACATGACCGCCATCCAAACCGGTTGAAAATATCCCGAGCTACCATCTCCCAGCGGGAAGACCCAGTAACCAAATGCTCCCTGGCCTCCGTCTGGGTGAGTAGCGACCACGAACGGATCAGTGCCGTAGTTCGGAATATGACCTGCAAAAAATATATACATGATATTCTGTTAAAAACCAAATCATTTCTGCAAGTCCAGATAGTCCACAGCAAAGCACAAACTCCAACCCGAATATGTCTCGCTAAGTTAGGCTCAATCCCATTAAGCCATGTCCCAAATAACGCATAAACAGAATTCGGTGGATTGATGCTAAAAGCAATATGGACCGTCTGCCAAAGTACCTTGGCTAACGGGCAATCAAAAAAGAGATGTTTGATAGTCTCATCCCGATCACAGAAACTACACCTAGTAGGTCCTGTCCAATTACGCTTTATGAGGTTGTCCTTAGTTAAAATAACTTGTTTATGGACAAACCACATAAACACTTTTATTTTCAAAGGAACTTTGACATCCCAAACATGCTTGGACGTAGGAATGGTGTGCATGCAAATAATAAGGTGGTAGTAAGAAACATGAAGAGAGATATGATGTGTAAAAGGCAATCTTCAGTGTATCGTGGGAGGTGGTTACAAGTGCAAGAATCTGCAATGTGATGTCAATTCTTCCTATTCGACTTACAAGAGGTATAAATAAGGTGGAGTTGGAGGACGAAACCTAACATGCTTTAGCCTATGGCCTCCACTATATTCAAACCCAGCCTTTCATCATGGAAACTAATTAGGATTATCTATGGTTAGAGACGCAGAGTACTACAGAGCAAAGGCAACAACATCAGGTGGAGTATAGTAAACTGATGTATGAGTCTTCTATGCAACAAAAAACCAACTAAAGAAAGGTAGGGCAACTCTAATCAAATCCGTACACGATTCTCTTTTGAGTTAAGTCCATTATAATGGAACCCTCAAAATGTTTAACTCCCAAAATGTGAGGAGATGTGCCAGCCGCCGCTCAAATTTGAATAGTGGAACACAGCTCTTTGTCGCGTTTTTCGTTACGGGACTCGGCAAAGCAGTGACCCCTACAATTCCATATGAAAAAAAAGAAAAAGGAAAAAATGCCGAGTTTCCCTTAGCCAACACCCAGCAAAGATAGATCACCATCATGGCTCCATTGCCTGCTTGACAACAGGGCCCACCTGCCAGACTTTGTCAAGTTTTTTCTGTTAGGAACTCGGCGAACTTGAGGTTTTGCCGAGTTTATTTTGTTTGCCGAATCTATTTTTGTTTGAACTAGGCAAAATATGAAGTCATCCGAGTTTCTTATCACTATCAAGTCCAATTGTGAATTAAACTCGGCAGACATAAACTTTGTCGAGTTCCCGATAGAATGAACTCTGCAATGTTTTGGAACTCGACACAACCAGATTCCAGTAGTGATGTCTATAATTCTTTTTCCTTCAAATATTCTGATGCGGCTTATCTTACACAGCTGCCATTGTATGCCCAACTAATGCACTGGTTATTGATATTAATGATTCTTTTTCTACAAACGGGTGCCTGGCATTTCTAAAGCTTATTTAAGTTGTGGTTCTATTTCAAAGAGCACTGACCATGTGGTAGAAGCAGATATCTCCTCCAGAATTTATGCATTTTATTTCTGTGAAATTTCCCAGCGCATGAGATTGGTCTAAAAACTGGCATTCCTATGATGTTATTGAGGAACATGGATCAATCCCTTGGCCTATGTAATGGAACGAGACTGTTGGTGACTAAAAGTGTTTGAAGGAGAAGTCATTCCTGGAACAAACAAAGGACAACATGTCTATCCCCAGAATTGTGCTTAATACACCAAGCACTAAATAGCCATCTACGCTACAGTGTTCCCAGTTTCCAGTTCGGCTGTGTTATACAATGACTGTTAATAAGAGTCAAGGAGAAACACTTGCTAAGCTATGTGTTTACCTTCCAAACACTATACTTCTCTCATGGACAGCTATATGTGGCCATCTCATGGGTCACATACCGCAAGGTTCAAAAATTTGCATTGAAGATGTGAAGGGCCGTCCAATGAAGTCACTACAAATATTGTTTAAAAGAAAATAATTAATGCTCTATATGTAATTAATTAGGAGCGAATTAATTGACTAGACAAATCTTATGTGTTGTTTAGTTGTTCCCTTTTTTGTTTGTTTTTGTTCTATTTTTTCCTAACATATTTTTGTTTTCTACTTTGACAGGCCAGAGGCTGCAAGCAAAGTTGATTTTTGGTGTTCATGCTGTCCACGCCTGTGAGACCATCTATACAGAATTAGGTCGGAGCTAATATATTTTGTTACTTAGGCAGAATTTATTGGTTGAACTCTTCGTACTTCTTGCTTTGGTTACGGTTAGGGACACTGAAGAAGGTGTATTATAAGTGTATCTCCATCAGTGTGCTTGTTTATGTATATCTACTTTTCTCTCTTTTGCTTGATGTACAAGAAGGTCTTCTGTTTATGGTTATAAAAATCAGCAGTCTTTCCACTTTTGTGGTTTTGGCTACATTTTAATATGGGATTTCATAAAATTATTTAGGTTAATCTTGCCATTCCTCACTTTTCAGCACAAGCACTAGATGAAATTGCAAATTATGCAACCTACACTTCATAATCACGAATCATATGTATTGAGAATGGATGCACAATTGTAGAAATTGCTTGAAATAATAATAATAATAATAATAATAATAATAATAATAATAATAATAATAATAATAATAATAATAATAATAATAATGCCACAACTCGACTTTTCCTTCTTGCTTAACCACAACAACACACTTCAACTAAATTTGTACCGAAAATCAGATATGACATAACAGGTCCAAGGTGGAGACCAGACTGAATGTTCTGATCATATAGTGCTAGATGTGTTCTGATAAAATAGACAGCAATAACATAGATGAAGAATGTGGGTCTTCTTGACTGCAGCAGGAATAAGACCATTTGATGTCATCTCCAGAGAAGACGGAAGATGGAACCGTTGCCAACAATAATAATTGAAGGAGTGGTAAACTTCTTTTGTGGGAGAGAAGGCGAGTTCTGGATCTCTGTAGATCAGCAAAGTGTTGCTTAGATAGGATTTGTGACGGTTCTGGATCCTATTTGACGCCTTAAGGGCCTATATGCTTATGCGTGAGCACCGTTATCCTAATTGGCGCCAAATCCACCTATTATGAGCTTTCTTACGGATGGCCTTAATTAAAGGACATCCTATATGGCGCGTGGGCGTGCAGTACGCCCCATTTAGGATTCCCGCTTAATTAAACCTTTGATGGGAGCAACTAGTTAACGAGAGCTCCTTCGGGAGCCTCGCAACGATCAGCGCCACTTGGCGCGCTCTCAGCTATTCGCCAGGTGTCGCGCTCTGGACGCTCCCTTCGGATTTTTTTTATTTTTCCGCATGCGTTTTCGGCTTTTTAAACAGTTCTTTTTTCCGGTTTTTTCAACGTTTTGGTTTTCCCCCGGTCTTTCTTAGCTTTTCGATAAAAAAAATTCGATTTTTTTCGTGAAACAACGCGTTTTCTTTTTCTTTTCTTTCGTGAAAGTCACGGTTTTTTTTCCTCGAGAGGCACAGTTGTGCTTTAGCGAGAGTCACGGCCGTGCCTCTCGGAAAAAATGCGTTTTTTAATTTTTTTTCTTTCGCGAGAGTCACGGTTTTGCTTTCGCGAGAGGCACGATTGTGCTTTCGCGAGAGTCACGGCTGTGCCTCTCGGAAAGGGAAAAATAGAACACATTTTCTATTTTTTTTCGTTCGTGAGAGTCACGGTTTTGCTTCCGCGAGAGGCACGGTTGTGCTTAAGCGAAAGTCACGACCGTGCCTCTCGGAAAGGCAAAAAAAAAAGCATTTTCTGTTTTTTTTCTTTTACGAGAGTCACGATTTTGCTTTCGCGAGAGGCGTGCTTTCGCGAGAGTCACGGCCGTGCCACTCAGAAATGGGAAAAAAACGTGTTTTCTGTTTTTTTTCCTTACACGAGAGTCACGGTTTTGCTTCCACGAGAGGCACGGTTGTGATTTTGTGAGAGGCACGGGCGTGCCTCTTTCGGAAAGGGAAAAAAACCGTGGTCCCGGTTTGTTTGTTCGCTCGGTTTTTTTCGTCCGGTTTTTTTCATGAAAAAAAAGTTCGTCAAAACCTATCAATATGGAATCTAGTTTTGAAGATCTCGACGCGAGGAATCCAACGGTGAAAACGGTTCGAGATTTGGACGCACGGTTTAAGAGATAAAACGTTTTGAATAAATGGATCTACGAAAAAAAGAAAAACTCCCAGGTTGCAACAAGTGGCGCGCTGCATGTGCGTCACTTGTCGCGAGCTAAGAAAATGAAGTGTTCTTTGCAACGAGTACTCCTTAATTAGTGATTTCGACCTTTGATTGGCATCATTGTATAATAAAGGACTTGTCGGCGTAAACCTGAACCTTTTTTGGTTATGGGGCTGTTGGATATTACTGTTGCTTTACCGGCCCATATAGCATGTATTCCATTTTGTTTTTATTAGAGATTCAGTACTAGCGCCCAAATAATAAAATAAATTATATATTCGTACACAAAGTAAATAAAGATAGTACAACATTTCTCTCTCTCCATCAGACATGCTAATCAGATGATGCGGATACTCACGTGTGCAGTCGTATAGGAGATGAACGCTACTGTCTGATGGAGAATATGCACACATTGATAAGATTCCACTTCAAGGAGCCCCATTTATAAGATACTTGTTGCCAACACCATTGCGTATCAAAAGATTTCAGAGTAGAAAACCAATGGCCATTTTAGCTTAAGATGATTGTTTCTGTGATGCCGCGGCAAGATGAAGCTACCACCACGGTGGTGTAGAGGTGAATAAAATCTTAATCTAAATCTCTTGACTTTGTCACTTTGACTCCGTGTACTTGTATCTTTGCAGGTGGGGCTTATTATTTTGTTACATCAAAGACATAATTTGTATTATTTATGTTTTTATAGTAAAGATATTAAGGAGATGATAAGTAATAATATAATTCATCTTTCATGTTACTCCAAGGTGAGAAGAGAAGCACGTGTCATTCCTGATTATTTTGTCATTTCTGTTAGGGTACGGTGTGGTAATATTTGTTCTAAGCCGTTGCTATTAATATATGATTACTCAATTGGTTTTATCTTAAAGTCTTTCAAATTTATTAAAATTTCACAGTGAAAAATATAATTTTGAATTTGGAGCAATCTTGAACGAGACAAAGAATAGAAAAATATATGATCATGTAATCATAGTTTGGATTTTGCATTGACTTTTCTACAAATGTCGCTTCTCTATCCGCCTATGGGGATTACTCAAGGACTGGCTGCAACTGGTAAGCATCGATACATCCTCATGGCACCTCTCGGACAACATTGAAGAGTGGTGGGTGGGCCTCTCCGACACATCTACCCCCAACAGGAAGGCGATGACCTCGCTCACCATGCTCGTCGCCTGGACCATTTGGAATGAGAGGAATGCGCGAGTATTCCGTCAGAAGAGTGCCCCACCGACGGTCCTACCCGCCAACATCAAGAAGGAGGCCATGCTTTGGGTAACTGCGGGTGCTAAAAAGTTGAGATACTTGATGGCGCGAGAGTAGTTGGTCACATTTATTTGTGTTGTTGCGGTGTTGTCTGTATTGTAACACAACCATAAACTCTATTCCTCTTATTAAATGAATGAGGCAAATCTTTTGCCTCTCTTTAAAAAAAGTATTACTCAAAAGGCTAAAAAGAATTACCACGAGCAAGAGACCAAAACCTCGCACGTGCGCGCGACTTGCCGCGCCTATTCAGTGCTAGTCTCACTGACAGCCGCTAGAGGATCGAACAATTTTGAGCTTCGTGCCTCTAGACCAACTTAGCCGATGCGCATTTCTTCATCCTGATACTTCTCATTCCGATACAATTAACAATGGTTTAAGGTCTACTGCATGTTTCTTGTTTTGCGGCATGTATATCTGAGAAAAATATATTTTTCATCTCTCAACTCTTGACAGAGTCTAGATTTGGTCTCTCAATTCCGAAATCGGACAACATGCACCTCCAACTACTAAAATCGGACAAGGTTCGTCCCTGGACACGGTTTTGACTGGTTTTGATGTTGACTTTCCCTGGTTTTGACCGTGTTTTGACTCAAATTCGCATACTTTCTACGAATCCGTTTATTTTTTCAGGTCGGCATACCATTTTCAAGTTCATGTGCTTTTTTCAAATCCGCGTACTTTCTACAAAAGTTCATGAATTTGAAAAAAGTACACGGCTTTGAAAGCAGTACACGAACTAGAAAAAGTATACGGATTTGAGAATAAACATGGAATAGAAAAAGTATGCGAATTAGGAAAAATTACATGGATTTGAAACTAATACGTGGATTTCAAAAAGGTATGTGAATTTGAAAATTTTACACATAGGTGAAAAAGTACACAGATTTGAAAAAAAGTATATGAATTTCAAAAGATTCATGGATTTCAAATATATACATGTATTTAAGTCAGCACCGGTCAAAACCGGGTGCTACTCACCAAAACCGTCAAAGTAGAGACCATGGGTGAACCTTGTCTGGTTTCAGTAGTTGGGGGTGCAATTTGTCCGATTTAAAATTTGAGGGACCAAATCTAGATTTCATCGAAAATTAAGGGCTGATAAGTATACTTTTCTCTGTATATCTCCAACAACGCACTACTATATTTTTATTTAGCTTGCAACACACTACTATGTGTTCAGTATACATGGACGCTCAGCTAGAAATGTGTGGGTACTATTTGATGGCTGTGGCATTACATGCTCAAGTCATCCATCTGATCAACTGATGCTGGAAAGAGCGACAATGTTGAACATGACCATGGTTCATCTGAACCTACACTGAATACCATTGATCTTTTGACATCACTTATGGGGATTTGTGCATAATGTATTAAATAATGCATGGCCCCAACTGTTTGGGGGAGATGGTGGAAGCAGTCATGCATGACACAAGTAGTTTAGTGATGATTATAAGCCCCTACACTGCTAAGTAACCCAACATGCTCACACCATAGTCTATAAAATAATGATGTTGCATTGGACACCCCGATTGGTGGCCTGGCACAAAACACTGTTTATTTTTTATTGCCTTTGTATGGGTACAAGCTCTCAGCCCAAGACAAGCATGGAGTAGGGAGATTAATTTCAGCATGTAGTATTTGCATTCGGTACAGTACTAAAAAAAATCTGCTAAACCTTATTTCCTTGCTGGTGCATGTGGTTCTATTCATGGTCGTGACAAATTTATCTGGAGCATGATTCTGCCGAATCTATGGTCCACGCCATCCGATTCACCAGCTCTCTGCATGCGGATCCGTGTTCCGTTTGAATTCAAATTTTTTGGTTAAGGCTTAAATAGTTTTAAGGCCACGTTAAGCACTTCCCCTAGGCCTGCGCAACCTAGGTATTTTTTTCTTGACTGATGGGCTAGCACGCGTACGTAACTAGGCACACGACGACATTTGTGTCAGGCCCAAGGAATAAAAAACTTGTCATTACTGTGAGTCATTAGATACTTTTGCCAGTTATATTTTCTTATCTTTCTATTGCGGGCAATATTTTTTTATCAGTAAATTCAGCCCAGCTAAAAATGAAGGAAATATGTCCTAAAGACAATAATAAAGTTGTTATTTTATATTTCCTTATTCATGATAAATGTTTATTATTAATACTAGAATTGTATTGATCGGAAACTTAAATACATGTGTGAATACGTAAACAAATACCGTGTCCCTAGTAAGCCTCTACTAGACTAGCTCGTTGATCAAAGGTTGTTATGGTTTCCTAAGCATAGACATGCGTTGTCATTTGATAACGGGATCACATCATTAGGAGAATGATGTGATTGACAAGATCCATCTGTTATTTTAGCATATTGATCGTTCAGTTTATTGCTATTGCTTTTTTCATGTCAAATACACATTCCTCCGACTATGAGATTATGCAACTCCTGGATACCGGAGGAATACCTTGTGTGCCATCGAACGTCACAACGTAATTGAGTGATCATAAATATGCTCTACAGGTATGTCCGAAGGTGTTTGTTGAGTTGGCATAGATCGAGATTAGGATTTTTCACTCCGAGTATCGTATAGGTATTTCTGGGCCTTCTCGGTAATACACATCATAAGCTTGCAAGCAAATGACTAAGGAGTTACTTACGAGGTGATGTATTATGAAACGAGTGAAGAGACTTGTTGGTAAAGAGATTTAATTAGGTATAAGATACCGACGATCAAATCTCGGGCAAGTAACATACCGATGGATAAAGGAAATTACGTATGTTGCTATAACGGTTCGACCGATAAAGATCTTCGTGGAATATGTAGGAGCCAATATGGGCATCCAGGTTCCACTATTGGTTATTGAGTGGAGAGGTATCTCAGACATGTCTACATAGTTCTCGAACCCGTAGGGTCCGCACGCTTAACGTTCATTGACGATATACTGTTATATAGTTATATGATTTGGTTACCGAATATTGCTCGGAGTCCCGGATGAGATCACGGACATGACGAGTAGTCTCGAAATGGTCGAGAGGTAAAGATTGATATATAGGACGATGATATTCGAACACTGGAATAGTTTTGGAGTGCACCGGGTAGTCATCGGATCACCAGAAGGGGTTCTGGGAGGCCCCGGGAGATCTATTGGCCCAATGGACCAAGGAGAGGCACACACCAACCCACTGAGGGGCTGGCGTACCCCCTCCTTGGTCGCCGGCCCTAGAAGAAGCAAAGAGGGGGGGCGCCACCTCCTCCTGCCTTCCCCCCTTGTGGGAGAAAGGAAAGGGGGGCACTGGTAGAAAAAGGGCCTATAGTCCCGGTTCGTAAGGGCCTTTAGTCCCGGTTCAGGAACCGGGACTAAAGTGTCGGTACTAATACCTCCACCCTTTAGTCCCGGTTCAATCCAGAACCGGGACTAAAGGCCTTTGGTCCCGGTTGGTGGCACCAACCGGGACCAATAGGCATCCACGCGTCAGCACTTCTGTGGCTGGGGTTTTTGTTTTTTTTTGAAAGGGGGGGGGTTGGGGGTTTTAGGGGGTTAATTTAGGTGTTTCATATATTGTGTTAGCTAGTTATAATTAATAGAGAGAAGTGTCCTCTGTTATGTCTGTGCTTGGTCGACGCTACGTACTATACATACGTATATAGAGAGGACTAGACACGCTAGCTAGCTAGTAAGCAAACGAAGGAAACAGAAGATCGTCATGAACATATATGCATATATACAGAGAGAAGTGATATCGACCACCTCTCCTTCTCCGGGAGATTGGTCGAACAACAAGTTCTCGTATATCTATCTGACACTACCGGCTACATATATACAGTAATTATCTCTTACAAATATAATCATACGGACTCAGGGTTAACATAGAATTCTCTGTCTTCAGGGATCACGTGGTCAAGAAAGAATGCCGCCAATTCCTCTTGAGTTCCTCGCATGCGAGCTGGTGCTAGGAGTTCATCCCGCTTCCGAAACATCTAATTTAAAGAAGGGGGTCAATACATATATATATGAATGAATGAAACTCAACACAAATGATGGTAATGAAATAAAATTGTGAATGTTGTTATTTACGTACTTCAAATTGTTCGTCAGTGTAGCCCCGCTCACAGGTCGTGTGGCGGATGGACTCGCAAACATAGTAACCACAGAAATCATTCCCTTGTTGCTGCCACAACCACTTTACAAGAAATAGAGGTTAATCAAACTGATAAGCAAGAATGCCAAATGGTATTGATGAAACTAGCGCTTGAATGACTACTAGATGCGCTTAAAATGCTACTATAGCTAGTACTTACTTTCGGGTGTCTAAATTGCAGCTCCTTCGGCAGTCCCGGAGCTTTTCTGGTGAATTTTCTCCAAACCCTGCCGGACAAAGAAAACAATTACTTGATATATCAGGAAATGAACAAAGTTGCTGATATGGTGGATAATGATCGATTTAACTTACTTCTCGAGTATTTGAGTCATGTCTGCATAGTCCTTGGGATCTTTTCGTCTTGAGTCTAAGACGGTTACTAGTCCCTGCTCAAGCTTAATATGTAGGAGAATATAGTGGAAACTGCACACGCATGCATAACTCATCAATTACATTACTATAACCTTGACTAATATATAAGGGAAACCGAATACGCACAAGACAGTAACACTCACTTGAAGTTGTAAGGAAAGAGTATTATATCTTTGTTTTGATTTATTATCAACGATTCTAGCATGCTGGCCTCGGTTTCTGCGGCATGAAATTTAACCTGAGTTGCATCTATGAGATTTGTGTTAATGGACCCAATATCACCGACTTGTCTTTTCTTCAATTCGACGATCTTCAATCTGCATAATATAGTGAGGATGATTATAAATACATGCAATGAAAGAGCTAAGCTATATAGAGACACTTAATGACAGAAGTAGTACTACTTACAGACAGTAGCAAGCGACCGTTGTTTTATCGAGGGCCAATTGATTGAAGAACTGATAGAACTCCTCAAATGGAACAGGCAACAGATCAATTCCAACGAGGTCATGCTCCGGTTTAACTCCCGCATACAAAGTACTCCTCCCCCCAGAGTCTCTGCAGATTTTCAAGTACCAATCATGCAATATTCGCATCATCGTTGATAGAGATCTTTCATCTTTGACGAGAGGCTTCCCGTACTCGTATCTTTGTATCTGCACGTCCATGGGGTCATAATGTACTTCGTCGGGCAGGTAATCTGCAGGATTGCTATAACCGGGCACCATCCTCGGATCATTATCGACGTTGTGGCTAGGCACCTTGAGCGGGGGGCACGATTGCTTCGCTTGTTCGCCGAGCTGGGCAATTTGTTTCCCAGCTCGTCGTTGTTTCAGCCTTTGATCATTGACAGTACTTCCCGACCGCTCCGCTTCGGCAAATTCCTTTTCAATAATGCGGTCATAGTTTCCTTTCGGCGAATCAGACTTCGGTGGTTTTGTCAGGGAAGCCAGAGTGCGCTTCACTTTCACCCGATCTACCTTCTCCTCCGGAGGTGGATGTTTCTTTGCTTTCACCCCTTCAAAGAATTTCTTCACTTCTTCTCGCGCGATCTCGGTGTTCTCCTCCTGGGTCCTCTCGTATGGTAACTTCTCTGGAGTCTTCAGAGAAGGACCGAATCTGTATGTCCTCCCGCCTCTGGTTGTACTGCTAGACGCCGACCGAGCAGACGTAGCGGTTGTCTTCTTTACTTGCTTAAGCGGCGGAGGAGAAGGACTACGACGCGCCGGAGCAGCTGGAGCGGCGGCAGGTCTCTTCCGCCCTTGCTGACGAGGCGGAGAAGGAGGAGGCGGGCTGCTCGGGCGCGTCGGCGCAGGCGGAGAAGGAGGCGGAGTGCCGCCGCGCGCCGGAGAAGGAGCCGGCCGAGGGCCCTGATCGTCACTCGCCGGAGGAGGAGGAGGTGGTGGAGGCGGAGTGCCCTGACTCGCCGGAGGAGGAGGAGGAGGCGGTGGCGTCCAGTTCGGAAGGTTGATGAGGTCCTTCCGCCATAGGCATGGAGTCTTCAGAGCAGACCCCAACCGAGTCTCCCCTTCACCGGTAGGGTGGTCAAGCTGGAGGTCCTCAAATCCCTCCGTTATCTCATCCACCATCACCCTAGCATATCCTTCTGGAATCGGCCGGCAGTGAAAAGTTGCGCCGGGTTCAGTAGGATAAACAGAGCCAACAGCCGCCTTGACCTTCAAATTCATCCATTGCGTCATAAGGTGGCAATTTTGAGACTCCGTGATAGCATCCACGGGATAGCTGGCAGGAGCCGTCAAGGCATGCTCTAGCTGAAGCAGCTCGGTGGAAGCCACGCTGCTTCTGCGCTGAGATGGCGTGGTAACTTCGGGGGAGGCTTCGGCAGTACGTTTGCTGCGATTTGCTTCTCGTTCCTCTATCGCGTCCACCCTTGCTTGCAGCGCCTGCATTTGGGTCTGCTGCACTTTTTTCCTCCTCTCATGGGATTTGTAACCGCCTGCGTCCGGAAACCCAACCTTCCACGGAACGGAGCCTGGCGTGCCTCGTGTCCGTCCAGGGTGCTCAGGATTCTCGAGGGCCATTGTGAGCTCGTCGTTCTCTCTGTCTGGAAAGAACGTCCCTTCCTGCGCTGCTTCGATATACTGCTTAAGCTTACTGACTGGTATGTCCATTTGATCGTTCGTCCAAATGCACTTCCCTGTTTCAGGGTCCAGGGTTCCGCCAGCCCCGAAGAACCAAGTCCGGCAACGGTCTGGCCAGTTATTTGTCTCTTGTTCGATCCCTTTATGAACCAGATCATTCTCACTCTTGGACCACTTAGGCCGGGCTACGAGGTAGCCACCTGACCCCGTGCGATGGTGAAGCTTCTTCTTCGCAGCATTTTGCTTGTTTGTCGCCGACATCTTCTTACTCTTTTATGATGTCTTGTGGGCCACAAATGCGGGCCAGTGATCTCTGATCTTCTCATATCTGCCCTTGAATTCTGGTGTCTCATTTTTTTCGACAAACTTATTCAGCTCTTTCTTCCACCTCCTGAATAGTTCTGCCATCCTCTTTAGAGCAAAAGACTTGATTAATTTCTCTTTAACTGGGTTCTCTGGATTATCCTCAGGCGGTAGGGTGAAATTTGACTTCAGCTCAGTCCAAAGATCATTTTTCTGCATATCATTGACATAAGACACCTCAGGGTCTTCTGTAGCTGGCTTAAACCATTGCTGGATGCTTATCGGGATCTTGTCCCTAACCAGAACCCCGCACTGAGCAACAAATGCGCTCTTTGTCCGGAGGGGTTCAATAGGTTGGCCATCGGGCGCGATTGCTATGATCTCAAACTTTTCATCCGAGCTCAACTTTTTCTTCGGGCCTCGTCTCTTTACCGAAGTTGTGCTCGATTCGGAGGGCTAGAAAAAAGAACAAAGACTTAATTAATATGTGTACATACCAAAACAATGAATGCATCAATCAGCTAGTCATCATAGGCTTAACTAATATATATACCTGGCTGGACTCGGTTCGGTCACCGGAGCCGTCATCACGGTCTCCTTCTTGCACCGGCATTGGGTCACCGGAGCCGTCCTCATGTTCTTCTTCTTGCACCGGCATTAGGTCACCGTAGCCATCTTGTTCACCCTGTCCTTCCAGACCATCGGTTTCGTTGAGAAACAACGAAATGGCATCACTTCCTTCTGCGATTATGTCCCTCAACAACGCTTCTTTTGTTGCTTCGTCTAGGGCGGTGTCCATAGTTTCTACAAATATTTACAACATGGCAATTATTATTCAAACATGATAGATGGATATATTAGTGCCAAACGTAGAACTAGCTAGCTACCTAATCATAGTAAGCTATCGGGAGGGGGTATATATCGACAACGACGACACTACATCTATGTCCCTCGACGACCCTCGTTCCCGATAAAAAAAAGAGGAAGAAGAAGAAAAATAAGAGGAGAAGAAAGAATAGAGGAGAAGATCTCCTCTATTCTTTCTTCTCCTCTTTTTTTCTTCTTCCTCTTCTTTTTTTATCCTCTTCTTCCTCTCATGTTCGATAGGATCGCCGAGGGGTCGGGAGGTTGCGTAGTGTCTCAGGATTCAACAAAACCATGTCTTCATCATTAGGCGAAAGTAACATGTGCATGATGGTACGAAGCTCTTCAAAGTTGTTCTGGAACGGACTCCCAGATAGGATAATCCGCCTTTTGGTACAAAGTTCAGCAAGAGCCTTCCGAATATCGCTATTTGGAAGGCCTTTGCTGAGTTGGTACCAAAAGGCGGATTATTCTATCCGGGACTCCATTCCAAAACAACTTTGCAGAACTTTGTACCAACATGCCCTGGTTACTTCCGGCTAATGATGAAGGCATGGATTTCTTCAATACTTTGACACTAGGAAACCTCTCTCTACTTCCGGCTAATAAGAAGAAGAAGAAGAAGTTCTATTTTCTCTTCTTCTCCACTATTCCTTTCTTCTTCTCCTCTTCTTTTTCTTCTTTTTTCTTCTTCTTATTTATTTCTCCTCTTCTTTTCGGTAGAGGAAACCCTAAATAGCTAGCAAGTTTCGTGGGTGTGAGATACATGTGGCCTTCGGTGTCGGACACTACATCCACGTCCCACAAGTGACGTAGGCGTGGAAGCCCGCGCCACTTGTGGGATGTGGGTGTAGTGTCCGACACCGACGGTAAATGTATCTCACACCGACTATACTTTCTATTTAGGGTTTCTCCTCTACCGCTCCTCGACCTCTCGACGACCCTCGTTCCCGATAAAATAAAGAGGAAGAAGAAGAAGAAAAAAGAAGAGAAGAAAGAATAGAGGAGAAGACTTCCTCTTCTTCCTCTCCTCTTCTTCTCCCTCTTCTTCCCCTTCTTCCTCGCCTCTCTCATGAATGTCCGACGTTCTCGACCCCCCCCCCCCACGTGTCGAAGAAAAAAAAGAAGAAAAAAAAGAGGAGAAGAAGAAAGGAATAGTGGAGAAGAAGAGAAAATAGAAAGCTATTTTCTCTTCTTCTCCTCTATTCCTTTCTTCCTCTCCTCTTCTTTTTCTTCTTTTTTCTTCTTCTTATTTATTTCTCCTCGTCTTCCTCTCCCCTCTTCTTCTCCTTTCTTCCTCTTCTTATTTCCTTTTTCCTCTCATTCTTTTTCTTCTTCTTCCTTTCTTAAAAATACATGAAGTAGTATTGCTTGTTTTTTTTAAAATAATGATCAAATATAAATTTTAGAAAAAAGTAAAGGTTTTGCCTAATTCATTATTCATATGAATATACAAACATTTGAACATATCATCATATATATTAACATACATTTTCTTTGCATATGCATATGAACATACATACATACATTTTTCTTTCATATGAACATACATACATACATTTTCTAAAAATCTGAACATACATACATATAAACATACATACACACATTTTCTAAAAATCTGAACATAAACATACATACATATGAACATACATACATACATACATATAAACATAACATACATACACAAAAAATTCTAAAAATCTGCCTAAAAAAATTATATGAAAAAAATCATACATCATCCATCCATCCATATAATGAACATATACATCATCCATATCCATCCATATAATCAACATATGCATATGAAAAAAAATTATATGAAAAGGATCGTGGGGACAGGGAGGAAAGGGGGTCGCCGGAGCCGGACCGAACGGGGAGGAGGGGCGGCAGTGGGGGCGGGCGCCGGCGACGACGACAATGGTGGGGGCGGGCCGGGGCGCAGGGGCGCGGCCGTGCATGCTCGGGGACAGGGCAGGGGCATGGGGCGGCGGCCGGCGTGGGCTCGGGCGCGAGGATGGCGGCGGCGACGGCGACGAGGAGCGCGCGAGCGATTTGGGCAGCCTGGCGGCGGGGGCAACTGGCGACGGGAGGCGAGGGAGATGTGAAATTTTGACAAGTCCTGGTTATATAGCAAGGGCATTGGTCCCGGTTCGTGGCACCAACCGGGACCAATGCCACCCTTTAGTCCCGGTTGGTGTCACCAACCGGGACCAAAGGCCAATTTTCGGCAGCCCAAAGGGAAGGAAGCGGCGGCCTTTGGTCCCGGTTGGTGGCACCAACCGGGACTAAAGGGTGGCATTGGTCCCGGTTGGTGCCACGAACTGGGACCAATGCCCCCTTTAGTCCCGGTTGGAGCCACCAACCGGGACCAATGCCCTTGTGCTGCCCGCGCCCATAAGTTTAGTCCCACATCGCTAGTTGAGAGCGGCCGGCACTGGTTTATAAGGTCTGCTGCCTCTTCCGTCCCGAACTCCTCTGAATAGCAGGCCTATGGGCCTAATTTGACACTGCTTTGCCTGTGGGCCTATTGGGCCTTCTGCGGGCCTGAATCCTGGCCCATGTAGGGTTTCTAGTCGTATTCAGGCCGTGGAGGCCCAGTAGGTGGCATTTTTTTTGGTTTTTTCTTTTTTATTTCTATATTTTTTTGGTTTTTTATTTTTTATTTCTACTTAAAACTAAATACTTACAGTTTTTTAGTGATTTCTTTTTGCTTTTAGGTCACAAAAATTATAAATTTTCTGTTAGTGCCATTAGTTTTAAATTTTAAATAGTTTAAATTTGAATTTTTAAAAATTTGTGTGAATCACTAGTTTATGAATAACTTTACTATAAAATTAGATTTTTTTTCTATTTATTTTTTATTTCTACTTAAAACTAAATACTTACAGTTTTTTAGTGATTTCTTTTTGCTTTTAGGTCACAAAAATTATAAACTTTCTGTTAGTGCCATTAGTTTTAAATTTTAAATAGTTTAAATTTGAATTTTTAAAAATTTGTGTGAATCACTAGTTTATGAATAACTTTACTATAAAATTAGAATTTTTTTCTTCTTTGCTATTTATTTTTATGAATCACTAGTTTGTGAATCACTAGTTTATTTCTATTTAAAATTAGAATAACTTTACTATTGATTTTAGGTCACACAAATTATATTCTTTTTGCTATTGAAGAATATTATAGTTTTATTTTAGTTGATCATAACATAATATTTTAATTGATTGTTTTTATTTTCATAAAAGTTTTGTAGTTCATTCTGTTTGCTATTAATTCATTCTTTGAGCTAAATGACTCTGAAATTGGAAAGCATTTCAAAATGAACTCTGAAAAGGTTGAAAGTTGGCATGGTATCATCATTTCACCCACATAGCATGTTCCAAAAAGTAGAGAGGGTTACGACAAAAACTTGATGCACTTCGTGTACAAAATGGACAATCACTTTCGAAGTATCAAAGTTTCGAACCATAAGACATGAAAGCATTTCAAATGAACTCTGAAAAAGTTGAAAGTTGGGATGGTATCATAATTTCACCCACATAGCATTTGCTTATTGCGGGAGAAAGTCTTCACTTTTTCTTTGCTTGTGTCATTTGCTTATTGCGCCGTAACCATGGATAATCTTCATTGTTTATCAGGATGCTTGGGTCAGCCTTGACATTGAAGGGAGGAATTTCATGAAACTTTTCATAATCTTCAGACATGTCTGTCTTGCCGTCCACTCCCAGGATGTCCCTTTTTCCTGAAAGAACTATGTGGCGCTTTGGCTCATCGTATGATGTATTCGCTTCCTTATCTTTTCTTTTTCTCGGTTTAGTAGACATGTCCTTCACATAGATAACCTGTGCCACATCATTGGCTAGGACGAACGGTTCGTCAGTGTACCCAAGATTTTTCAGATCCACTGTTGTCATTCCGTACTGTGGGTCTACCAGTACCCCGCCGCCTAACAGATTGACCCATTTGCACTTAAACAAAGGGACCTTAAAATCAGGTCCGTAGTCAAGTTCCCATATGTCCACTATGTAACCATAATATGTGTCCTTTCCGCTCTCGGTTGCTGCATCAAAGAGGACACCGCTGTTTTGGTTGGTGCTCTTTTGATCTTGGGCGATCGTGTAAAATGTATTCCCATTTATCTCGTATCCTTTGTAAGTCAATACAGTCAAAGATGGTTCCCTGGACAACAAGTACAACTCATCACAAACAGTGTTGTCACCTCTGAGACGTGTTTCCAACCAACTGCTGAAAGTCGTGATGTGTTCACATGTAATCCAGTCGTCGCACTGCTCCGGGTGTTTGGAGCGCAGACTGTTCTTGTGTTCATCGACATACGGGGTCACCAAGGTAGAGTTCTGTAGAACTGTGTAGTGTGCTTGAGACCAAGAATATCTGTCCCTACATATTATTGAGTCTCTTCCAAGAGATCCTTTTCCAGTCAGTGTCCCCTCATACCGCGATTTAGGGAGACCTATCTTGTTAAGGCCAGGAATGAAGTCAACACAAAACCCGATAACATCCTCTGTTTGATGGTCCATGGAGATGCTTCCTTCTGGCCTAGCGCGGTTACGGACATATTTCTTTAGGACTCCCATGAAACTCTCAAAAGGGAACATATTGTGTAGAAATACGGGCCCCAGGATGACAATCTCGTCGACTAGATGAACTAGGACGTGCGTCATGATATTGAAGAAGGATGGTGGGAACACCAGCTCGAAACTGACAAGACATTGCGCCACATCACTCCTTAGCCTTGGTACGATTTCTGGATCGATCACCTTCTGAGAGATTCCATTGAGGAATGCACATAGCTTCACAATGGCTAATCGAACGTTTTCCGGTAGAAGCCCCCTCAATGCAACCGGAAGCAGTTGTGTCATAATCACGTGGCAGTCATGAGACTTTAGGTTCTGAAACTTTTTCTCTGGCATATTTATTATTCCCTTTATATTCGACTAGAAGCCAGTCGTGACCTTCATACTGAGCAGGCATTCAAAGAAGATTTCTTTCTCTTCTTTCGTAAGAGCGTAGCTGGCAGGACCTTTATACTACTTCGGAGGCATGCCGTCTTTTTCGTGCAAACGTTGCAGGTCCTCTCGTGCCTCGGGTGTATCTTTTGTCTTCCCATACATGCCCAAGAAGCCTAGCAGGTTCACGCAAAGGTTCTTCGTCACGTGCATCACGTCGATTGAGGAGCGGACCTCTAGGTCTTTCCAGTAGGGTAGGTCCCAAAATATAGATTTCTTCTTCCACATGGGTGCGTGTCCCTCAGCGTCATTCGGAACAGCTAGTCCACCGGGACCCTTTCCAAAGATTACGTAGTGTAAATCATTGACCATAGCAAGCACGTGAACACCGGTGCGCATGGCGGGCTTCTTCCGGTGATCTGCCTCGCCTTTGAAATGCTTGCCTTTCTTTCGACATTGATGGTTGGTCGGAAGAAATCGACGATGGCCCAGGTACACATTCTTCCTGCATTTGTCCAGGTATATACTTTCAGTGTCATCTAAATAGTGCGTGCATGCGTGGTATCCTTTGTTTGTCTGTCCTGAAAGGTTACTGAGAGCGGGCCAATCGTTGATGGTCACGAACAGCAACGCCTTAAGGTTAAATTCCTCCTGTCTGTGCTCATCCCACGTACGTACACCGTTTCCATTCCACAGCTGTAAAAGTTCTTCAACTAATGGCCTTAAGTACACATCAATTTCGTTGCCGGGTTGCTTAGGGCCTTGGATGAGAACTGGCATCATAATGAACTTCCGCTTCATGCACATCCAAGGAGGAAGGTTATACATACATAGAGTCACGGGCCAGGTGATGTGATTGCTGCTCTGCTCCCCGAAAGGATTAATGCCATCCGCGCTTAAAGCAAACCATACATTCCGGGGGTCCTTTGCAAACTCATCCCAGTACTTTCTCTCGATTTTTCTCCACTGCGACCCGTCAGCGCGTGCTCTCAACTTCCCATCTTTCTTTCGGTTCTCACTGTGCCATCGCATCAACTTGGCATGCTCTTTGTTTCGGAACAGACGTTTCAACCGTGGTATTATAGGAGCATACCACATCACCTTCGCAGGAACCCTCTTCCTGAGGGGCTCGCCGTCAACATCACCAGGGTCATCTCATCTGACCTTATACTGCAACGCACCGCATACCGGGCATGCGTTCAGATCCTTGTATGCACCGCGGTAGAGGATGCAGTCATTAGGGCATGCATGTATCTTCTCCACCTCCAATCCTAGAGGGCATACGACCTTCTTTGCCGCGTATGTACTGTCGGGTAATTCGTTATCGTTTGGAAGCTTCTTCTTCAATATTTTCAGTAGCTTCTCAAATCCTTTGTCAGCCACACATTCTCTGCCTTCCACTGCAGCAATTCCAGTACGGTACCGAGCTTTGTGTTGCCATCTTCGCAATTGGGGTATAACCCTTTTTTGTGATCCTCTAACATGCGATCGAACTTCAGCTTCTCCTTTTGACTAATGCATTGCGTCCTTGCATCGACAATGACCCGGCGGAGATCATCATCATCGGGCACATCGTCTGGTTCCTCTTGATCTTCAGCAGCTTCACCCATGGTAGCATCATTGGGCACATCGTCTGGTTCCTCTTGATCTTCACCAGCTCCCCCCGTTGCAGCATCACCGTATTCAGGGGGCACATAGTTGTCATCGTACTCTTCTTCTTCGCCGTCTTCCATCATAACCCCTATTTCTCCGTGCCTCGTCCAAACATTATAGTGTGGCATGAAACCCTTGTAAAGCAGGTGGGAGTGAAGGATTTTCCGGTTAGAGTAAGACCTCGTATTCCCACATTCAGTGCATGGACAACACATAAAACCATTATGCTTGTTTGCCTCAGCCGCATCGAGAAACTCATGCACGCCCTTAATGTACTCGCGGGTGTGTCTGTCACCGTACATCCATTGCCGGTTCATCTGCGTGCATTATATATAATTAAGTGTCCAAATTAATAGAAGTTCATCATCACATTAAAACCAAAGTGCATACATAGTTCTCATCTAACAACATATAGCTCTCCAGAGCATCTAATTAATTAAACCATACATTGAAACTATGTAAAACATTTCAATGCGAAAACAAATGCGATCATAATCGCAACCAAGGTAACAATTGATCCAACGGCATAATGATACCAAGCCTCGGTATGAATGGCATATTTTCTAATCTTTCTAATCTTCAAGCGCATTGCATCCATCTTGATCTTGTGATCATCGACGACATCCGCAACATGCAACTCCAATATCATCTTCTCCTCCTCAATTTTTTTTATTTTTTCCTTCAACAAATTGTTTTCTTCTTCAACTAAATTTAACCTCTCGACAATAGGGTCGGTTGGCATTTCCAATTCACATACATCCTAGATAAATAAAATCTATGTCACGTTGGTCGGCATAATTTTCATAAACAATAAATGAACCAATAGTTATGAAGATAATATACATACCAAATCCGAATCATAGACAGGACGAGGGCCGACGGGGGCGGATACCAAAACCATCGCACTATATAAGATGCAATAATAAATGTAAGAAAATGATACAAGTATCTATCTAAACAGACAAGTAAGAATATTTTTCCTTTCAGAAAGAAGATAAGAACAAGAGGCTCACCACGGTGGTGTCGGTGATGAGATCAGCGCGGGTGATCGACGGCGGTGAAGACGGGGACGGGGCGTGACGGACCGCTAAATCTAAACAAATCTCGAGGAAAATGGAGCTTTGAGGTCGAGCTTCGATAGGAGAAAGTTTAAGTAGTGTGGCTCGGGCATTCCATTGAACACCTCATGTGCATAGGAGGTGAGCTAGAGCACCACAAACCCCTCCCCTCGCCGGCCAGATAAAAACAGAGCACTGGAGTGCTCTGCTCGCGGGCGAGGGTATATATAGGCACCTCATTGGTCTCGGTTTGTGGCAAGAACCGGGACTAAAGGGGAGCCTTTGGTCCCGGTTCAGGCCACCAACCGGGACCAATGGTGGTGGGCCAGGAGCGAGGCCCATTGGTCCCGGTTCGTCCCACCAACCGGGACCAAAAGGTCCAGACGAACCGGGACCAATGGCCCACGTGGCCCGGCCGGCCCACTGGGCTCACGAACCGGGACCAATGCCCACATTAGTCCCGGTTCTACACTGAACCGGGACTAATGGGCTGAGCCGGCCTGGACCATAGCCCTGTTTTCTACTAGTGGGGGGGGGGGACGCCACCTCATCCTTCCTTCCCCTTGGCGCCAAAAGAAGGAAAGGGGGAGGGGCCTAGGGCAGGAGCCCAAATATGATTCGGAGCTACTTGGGGCACCCCTTGGCCTCTCCCCTCTCCCTCCCACCTATATATATGTGGGAAGGGGGAGCCTAGCACACCGAGAACAATTGCTTAGCTGTGTGCGGCACCCCTTCCACCATTTACACCCCCGGTCATATTTTCTTAGTGCGTATGCGAAGCCCTGCAGAGATAGCTTCACCATCACCGTCACCACACCGTCGTGCTGCCAGAACTCATTCACTACCTCGCCGTCTTGCTGGATCAAGAAGGCGGAGGACGTCATCGAGTTGAGCGTGTGCTGAACACGGAGGTGCCGTACGTTCGGTACTTGATCAGTTGGAGCGCGAAGAAGTTCGGCTACATCAACCGCGTTATTAAACGCTTCTGCTTACGGTCTACGAGGGTACGTAGACACACTCTCCCCTCTCATTGCGATGCATCTCCATGCATAGATCTTGCATGTGCGTAGAATCTTTTTTGTTTTTCATGCAACATTTCCTAACAAAAAACGCCAGTGATACCTATAGATATGATGTGTCATCCATTTAGGAAAAAAAGTATGGATCATTTTCAGAATAGAATGAATAGATCAAGTAGCTACATCCGGCAGTGATGTCTAAGATACCGTGGACTCACTGATATATATATATATATATATATATATATATATATATATATATATATATATATATATGCAATAAATAAATATATCATTCTCAACCTCAAGCTATAAAAATAATATCAGCTCTAATGATGTAAACTCATTGTTAGGCTCAACTGAATTTGCAAAATCAGACATCACCATCCCTTAGCCTATAATTTAAACAACGCCTCTCTAGTGCAGAATAAAGATAAATTTTCATGACCATGAATAGAACCACATGCACCAGCAAAGAAATATTAAGGTTTAGCAGATTTTTTTAGTACTGTACGGAATGCAAATACTACATGCTGAGTTTAATCTCCCTACACCATGCATGTCTTGGGCCGAGAGTTGTTACCCATACAAAGGCAATAACATATTAAACAGTGTTTTGTGCTTGGCCACCATTCGAGATGTCCAATGCAACACCACTTTTTTATAGCCTATGGTGTGAGCATCATGTAGGGTTACTTAGTAGTGTAAGGGCTCATCACCATCACTAAATTACTTGTACCATGCATGAATGCTCCCAAGATCTCCCCAAACAGTTGGCGCCATGCATTGTTCAATACACTATGCACAAATCCCCATGAGTGATGTCCAGAGATCAATGGTGTTCAGTGTAGGTTCGGGTGAACCATGGTCCTGCTTAACATTCTCGTTTGGCAAGCAAAAGAACTCATTGATGGCGTCCCCACTTGACAGTCATCACGGTTCTTTTGTGCAGGTTCTCATTCTTCCCTTGCATTGCTTACAGGTGGTGGCATGCGCATGACGATGGGGAGCCTTGAAGTCGCTGGCTGTAGCATAGCGCACCCATGGCAACCTCCATCTCCACCTTATTGCGGTCATCATGCCAAGTCGAGGAGGAGGCGGGAGCTGTTGAGGATGAAGTAATGCTCGGCGCCGCAGTCGCTTATCGAGCTCCCAGTCATTGAGTGTCACTCATTGTGACTCCATCAAGATGTGTAGAATGAGAGTAAACCACGATCAGACGTCTGCCATCCTTGTTGCTACCTCTGTCCTGATACCTATCACCCCCATCTGATGATTAGGTTGCTGATACAGTGAGGGAAAAAGTGAAAGAAGAGAACAACAAGTCTACCATCACCACTTCTTTCGATGCTAGGAAATTGACATTGCAAAAAAAAGTTGGGGCGGCAAGGGAGGCTATGTAAATATGTAGAGGGTAGTTGTACATAAAATTTTCTGTAATGAAGGTGGGAGATTTGATGACATGAAGAGCATGGATCACCTACAGTATTAGGTGGGGATAGTTATGCCAGTTGTAGCTTTTAAAAAGAGTAGTTTTGAACCACAACTTCAGTTACCTCTAATAGGCGTGAATCCTTTTTATAAGGGTAGTGCTACGCGTAAGCCGACGAATCTTTCAAAAAAAGTCCGACACCTTGGCAATCGCAAGATGTACATCTATCTAGCATCCAACGTTGTTTTCATCATTGCAACAAGGATAGTGTTGCAGAATACTTTGCAACAGAGCTTGAGTTGCACAAATCTTTTGCAACACAGATGATGTTGCAGATTTGTTTTCTCTATTTTTGCAACATGGGTGTTGTTGCAGAAAAAATGCAGTTTTTTTCATCTTTTTTTTGCAATATGAGTGTTGTTGTGGAAGGCAATTTTGCAATAAATATGATGTTGCATAAAGAGAGACGCAAGGGACACACGTACATGTGTCACACAGAGGAGGCGACAGATCTCTCGCGTGCGATCTACCGTCTGAAGACGAGGAGATGGCTCCCTGAAGATGGAATAAGGTTCTCCCTGCCAAACCCCCTCCCGGATGATGTTTCTAGTGTCGCCGAAGGGCTTGTGGAGGTTTGTCTCCGGAGGATCTCATGAAATTCGACCGTCCTTTGTCTTCGGTGGATCCGCTTGAATCCGATTTGTTCATGTGTCTATAGGCTCGATTTTTCCGATCTAGGCTTCTCTTCATCGACGACGATTGTTGTTCTGGTGCGCCGGTTCTCTGGGGCCTTAGCACAATAACTTTTCAAATTTCTACTACAATAAGGTTTGCCTGGCTTAGGTGATCGAGCGGGGATGATGATGGCGCGCCTTCGCCTTGATCCAGTGCTTGTAGTTATCGCTAGGTGGTCTACAAACTTGGATGTAAATTTTTACTTCTAATTTTTGTTGTACTACCATGATAGTTGACGAATAGATCAGAAGTTTTTCCAGCAAAAACAAGTACACTTTCGCTTATCTTCAGTAGGCATGAATATATTTTTATAGTGTATGAACCTTTTTAAAAACATATGCATACTTTTTTCAATTACATAATCAATTATTAAAATGTGTGAACAATTTTTAATTGCATGAACATTTTAAGTGAACGCAGTTTTAAAATACATGCTTTTAGAAGTACATGATTTATTGATATTGTATGAATGAATACTGTTGAGATTTAGGAACAATAACAAAAATAAATTGTACCTATTTTCTAATGGGCTACACTAGTTTCCTCCAATTCACCTACCTCCAGATCTCAAGCAGGGAAATTTTGTTTGTTTGATGGAAGATTCAACACCCCTCTCATGTGCTTAAGGCTTAAATATTTGAATCACTATTATAATGAGATTTGTGTATAAGATAGGCTACATGAAAATACTTCCGCGTGTCCGCTTTGTCATTTGCCGGTTCACATGTACTCTATTTTTCATTTTACCTGACAAAACTTCTACACTGGCATGTAGTATCTGCTCCCAAGCTCAATTGCTCCCTGATGAACAGTAAAATAAAAAATAGTTAAATAATTCCAACAATTCTGATTTTTTTTGGTAAACTTTGACAAATATTTTGTATGCTTGCAAAATTTCAGCATAAAATGACATTCATGGAAGCCGTGGCAAAACAAAAATTGATGCTCCAAAAATTCTAGTTTGGAAACATTTTGGAGTGTTGATTTTGTTTTTCCATGACTTCCACGAATGTCATTTCAGGATGAAATTTGTTAAGCATAGAAAACATTAATTTGTCAATTTTCTTGGAAGTGTTTAGTAATTTTTCCGATTTTACAGTTCATCAGGCTGCATTTGAGCTCGAGATCACTCACGCACATATTGGAATCACAAACTCGTAGAATGAGTTCTCTCTTAGATCATCAACACATTCCAGAACCCAAATTAAGGCATCACTCCTAGTCTTGTTCATAAGGACGGGACACATGGTGGTCACATTCGTGAAAACTTTGACATTTCACTTGTTTCAAATCTCTCAATGGACAAGCATCACCATTCACCAAGGTTACAATAGCCTTCTTATGAATTGCCTTGTCAAGGTAACAATGTGCTCTAATTGCACTTGAGCAGTTGCATAGACGTGCTTGCAACTAGTTTAATTCAAAATAACTATTTCTCAAATAACATACAGAAAATATCAAACATGTTGTTAATGTTTGGGCTAGCATTACTATGCCGCAAAGGAAATTCATAGCTGGAATCTTGATTTAGGAACAAGGCGGGCGAGCGAGCACCTGAATAAATCGGTTGACGAAGAAAATCCATTGACATGGGGATAATATGTGGGCCTGGCTTGAAGGAACAGGCTCTATAATTGAAATGGTGAAAATGTGGCACAAGTTTGGTAAAATGTGGTCAAATGGATGGAATTTCATTAAACGGGGTGATCCTTCTTAAGAATGTCAAAAGAGGAGTAAACCGGAATTTATTCCAATCCAAAACAACCCTGAAATTTAAATAGATTTTAAATATATTTTGGGAGTGCATACTGGAAGAACCAAATTAGCTAGCACATACTTTCTGAGACGGATAAGGAGGAGGAAGAGAAAGGAAGAGATACTATTATAAAGGATGTATATATAACAAAGGATGAGTGACTTAAGGTTAAAATGATCTCTTCTTTAGTTATGAAATGACAATATTATATTTAACTATGAACAACATAGGACAATAGCATACATGTATCATTTCTTGGATGTACTTCATATTCCAACTTGTTTTTTATAAAGGGCGGTTTTTTATATATATTGTCACATCCAGAGAATACAAGCACCATGAGTATGTGTCGGGCCTCTGCACAATTAGGATGCACACATGTAACACAAACACACACGCAAATAAAAAAGAAACGCAACCCTCTATAGTCCCACCAAATCAAACTCAAGGATACAACAATAACCGCTGACATCAAACACCACTGATGAAAACAACCAGCTATGATAAAAGTGCTTCAAAAGGACACCTCCAAGAAACGACATGCAAGCATTGTCGTCGCCAGATCCACCAAATGAGGCTAGAACTTAATTAGCCTTTCATCCTAAATAGAAGGTTGGGAAAACTTCATACAATGCCTCCAACAAGTGTATGATGTATAACACCACAACTGTAAGGTACAACTAGTGCATGTCAGACCTAATTTTTTTTACTTTAGAACTCGAGGACATGTGCTTAATAGCACCAACAAATTCGAGTCACCATGTATTGATGCCCCCACTTTCAATGAATAAGTCACTATTGCAAGATAGATCATCACGCCTCAATAGCCCTACACGCTAAAAACCCTGATGTGGACATCACCATGCAACTGGACACATTACAAGTACGAGGAGCGGAGCATCAGAGCACGCTCACTGTTACCAATAAGGTCATTGAGGCAGCCAAGAGACTATCTAAGGGACCAACTGGCGGGCTCAACTCATCAACAATGATTGGATGCAGCCTACAAAAATAAAGTCCGCCAATGTTGCGAAAAGCCCACATGGGGCAATTCAGCTGGCCGCCATGTCTTCATTGAAGTCAGCCGACCACGGTTCAGGACAAGACACCGAGCTTTCGGGTAGGAAGAACATGTAGGGAAGCCTCGTAGGGGCCTGATCACCGTCATCCTCCGCCATATATGAGGCTAGAAATAAACAAGAACCATATGCATGTACACGGATACAAATAAGAACCATATGCTGGAAACAGATGATTCGTTTTGTTTTTTATGTGTAGTGCTTTAATTGTTACTTGTCTCATGTAGTCCTCAGGAAAATCCAGTTTTTAAGATCTCGGGTCTACCAGCTGTCATTATATAGAACTAATTGATGATTGAGGTAGATATGTGTAAATTCAATGTGCATTCGCTAGTTATCATGCTGATAGAACACCGGCCACACCTGATAACTAGTTACAAAACTACTTCACGGACCATAGTTGTGCCCGACCTTTGCACAGCGGGTAAATCGAGTGGCCGAATCCCTTTTCAAACCTATGCATGTTCGGCTAGATTTAAGCATCGTCTGGGAATCATGCGATTTCGGTTGTGTGTATAGAACGACTCAACTAGTTATTAGGAGTTCGGTAATACATTAGCATATGGTAAATAACAAAGACATTTTTGGCCCAAACATATGCCACTACTGCAGGATGGTCCAAACGCGACACTATGATTAGAGACCATTCGATGCACTACTAGAAAAAGGGCTACTAATGGCGCACCAGTTTTGCCTACTAATGGCGCATCACTGGTGCGCCATTAGTATCACGCCACTAGTATTTTACTAATGGCGCACCACTGGTGCGCCATTAGTATCTGGTATACTAATGGCCCATCACTGGTGCGCCATTAGTATAGGCCACGGTGCGTCATTAGTATAGACCACTGGTGCGCCATTAGTATAGGCCACGGTGCGTCATTAGTATAGACCACTGGTGCGCCATTAGTATAGGCCACGGTGCACCATTAGTATTTTTGAATTTTGAAGGCGGGAAAATAGTAGTGGCGCACCGTCTAACCCCCACCGTGCGCCATTGCTATTTTTGAATTTTGAATTTGGATCTGGATCGTGATTTTTTTTGCCCATTTTTTGCTCGTTTTTTTTGCTCATTTTTTGCTTGTTTTTTGGCACGATATTATTTCAAATTTTGTTCCTGTTTTGGATCTTGTACGTTCTTTTGCCGTGTTCTTTTGCCGAAGAGGAGTTCGCCGGAGAGGAGGAGGAGGAGGTCACCGGAGAGGCGCTCGCCTACATCGCCGGATAGGAGTTCACCGAAGCATCGGAGAGGAGGAAGGAGAAACCATGAGGGAATGGGAGGAGAGGAGGGAGGAGGAGCTCACCGGAGAGGAGGGAGGAGAAACCGTGAGGGGTGGGGAGGGGAGGAGAGGAGGGAGGAGGAGGTCGCCGGAGAGGAGGAGCAGGTCGCCGGAGAGGAGGAGGAGGAGGTCGCCGGAGAGGAGGAGGAGGAGGTCGCCGGAGAGGAGGAGGGTAGTATGGTGGAGGAGAGAAGGGAAGATGGAGTGGAGGAGAGGAAGAGATGGAGTGGAGGAGAGATGGAGTGGAGGAGAAGAATGAAGAGGTAAGGAGTAGAGGACCACGCCCAGCCATATATACGGCATCGTAATGGCGCACCGTGGGCAGGTGCGCCATTACTAACTTTTTTTTTATTTTTTTGATTTATTTTGAATTTTGAAGGCGGGAAGATACTAATGGCGCACCATGGGCAGGTGCGCCATTAGTAACTTTTATTTTTATTTTTTTGACTTATTTTGAATTTTGAAGGCGGGAAGATACTAATGGCGCACCATGGGCAGGTGCGCCATTAGTAAGTTTGAATTTTTTTGCCTCTCCAGATCTTAAAAGCCCTGTATCTTTTTTTCTGTTAGGTTTTTGAGGATTTTGAAAATGTTTAACGGGGTTCTACTAGTTCAACTAGTAGGTGCGTCATTAGTAGTTTTGAAAAAATTATTTTTTTACTAATGGCGCACCGTGGATGTGGTGCGCCATTAGTATTTGCACACTAATGGCGCACCAACACATGATGCGCCATTAGTATATAGTAATGGCACACCACATGTCTGGTGCGTCATTAGTGTCAATTCCATCTATAGCCCTTTTCCTAGTAGTGATGAAGCTGTGTGCGATGCCATAGTCGCAAACGGTGGTGTAAAAACCGTCAAAAAAGGTGCAAAACATCTGTGATGACAGATGCATCAAACACGGTTCAGAATTTAGTTGCGTGTGCAATGCAGGACATACGGTTCAGCTTAATTAACTGTACGGGATGAGGAGGCACAAAAGAAACGGGCAGCCAGATGAAGGCGTGTGCGATATACAGCATAAGGTTCACTGGGATGAGCTGTCTGTGATTAGGCAACACAATGGAAATGGTTCAACTGAACAATATGTGTGTGATACGCGGCAAACAGGTTCGTAATCTGAAATGTGTGCGAAGACCAATAATAACACAAACGATTGCTGCTAATAAGCCGTGTGAATTGCTCTGTCTACAGTAGAATAACATGTATATATATAACTAAAATAAACATCCAATTACATAAGTGACTATACAGATCATTTGCACACACCTCAATAAACAATTGCATGCATTCTAAAGGAGGAGAAATGATTATCTAGTCATCTACTTCTTGTGACGCTCCCGCCACTGCTATGTGGCTTGATCCCTCGTGTGGGTCAGGAAGAAGAAAATTCGTCATATCAACGATCCGCTGATACGTCTCCAACGTATCTATAATTTTTGATTGCTCCATGTTATTATATTATCTATTTTGGATGTCAATGGGCTTTATTTTACACTTTTATATTATTTTTGGGACTAACCTACTAATCGGAGGCCCAACCCAAATTGCTGTTTTTGCCTATTTTAGGGTTTCAAAGAAAAGGAATATCAAACGGAGTCCAAACGGAATGAAACCTTCGGGAATGTGATTTTCTCAACAAACGTGACCTAGGAGACTTGGAGTGGCCGCCAAGAAACAACGGAGGAAGGCACGAGGTAGGGGGGCGCACCCTCCACCCTCGTGGGCCCTCCGTTGCATCACCGACATATTTCTTCCTCCTATATATATCCACGTACCCCGCCAAACATCCAGGATCACCACGAAAACCTAATTCCACCGCCGCAACCTTCTATACCTGAGAGATCCCATCTTGGGGCCTTTTCCGGAGCTCCGCCAGAGGGGGCATTGATCACGGAGGGCCTCTACATCAACTTCATGGCCTCTCCGGTGATGTGTGAGTAGTTTACTTCAGGCCTACGGGTCCATAGTTATTAGCTAGATGGCTTCTTCTCTCTCTTTGGATCTCAATACAAAGTTCTCCTCTATTCTCTTGGAGATCTATTCGATGTAATCTTCTTTTGCGGTGTGTTTGTCGAGATCCGATGAATTATGGGTTTATGATCCAGATTATCTATGAACAATGTTTGATTCTCCTCTGAATTCTTTTATGTATGATTGGTTTATCTTTGCAAGTCTCTTCGAATTATTAGGTTGGTTTGGCCTACTAGATTGATCTTTCTTGCAATGGGAGAAGTGCTTAGCTTTGGGTTCAATCTTGCGGTGCTCGATCCCAGTGACAGAAAGGGAACCGACACGTATTGTATTGTTACCATCGAGGATAAAAAGATGGGGTTTATATCATATTGCATGAGTTTATCCCTCTACATCATGTCATCTTCCTTAAAGCATTACTCTGTTCTTATGAACTTAATACTCTAGATGCATGCTGGATAGCGGTCGATGTGTGGAGTAATAGTAGTAGATGCAGGCATGAGTCGGTCTACTTGTCTCGGACGTGATTCCTATATACATGATCATACCTAGATATTCTCATAACTATGCTCAATTCTATCAATTGCTCGACAGTAATTCGTTTATTCACCGTAATACTTATGCTCTTGAGAGAAGCCATTAGTGAAACCTATGGTCCCCGGGTCTATCTTCCATCATATTAACCTTCGAACACTTAGTTATTTCCTTTGCCGTTTATTTTACTTTGCATCTTTATTTCTCTTTATCATAAAAATACCAAAAATATTATCTTATCATATCTATCAGATCTCACTCTCGTAAGTGACCGTGAAGGGCTTGACAACCCCTTTATCGCGTTGGTTGCGAGGTTCTTATTTATTTGTGTAGGTGCGTGGGACTTGAGTGTGATCTCCTACTGGATTGATACCATGGTTCTCAAAAATTGAGGGAAATACTTACGCTACTTTGCTGCATCACCCTTTCCTCTTCAAGGGGAAACCAACGCAGTGCCCAAGAGGTACCATCCGCCTATACATCTCATAGTTTGTGTACGCGTCCATGGCCGCATACTTGACATGTTGTTCATCCAGTCTCTTATGCCACACACTGTGCCAGTCGTTCTTGTCCTTATTGCTCTCTTGCTTCATCTTCGCGTAGTAGGGGTCGATGATGGCCGAGGCGAGGTCAACTAGGGAGTTCAGTTGTCAGGGCCGGATTTTCGGGACATTAATTTCCCAGAAAATGACCCTTGTGCTCACCAGCCCCAGGATTACTGTTAGCTGATGAGGCACCAACTTGATACAGAAACTCCAAGAAAAGTACAACACATGTGGTACAAGACCATTCTGGCCTATGAGTACAACAAAATGGTTTCTAACGGTTGACGGCGGAAGCGGTTTGCGGATCACCAGTGTCTATGGGACTCCATTTCCCACAGGAACAGCTGACCAGGATAATTCCTATCTTCGCGAGGCTGCTACATCCAGTTGCATAGGTTCCGGGGCTGTCATAGCAACGCTCCTCTCCACGCAAGAAATCTGGCCAAGACAATAGCCACGGACAAGCCAGTGAGTACTTTGAATGTACTCGCAAACATTAAGAACACATGTATAATATAATGGATGATAATCAAGCTCTGAAACATCCCATGATCACTAAGATAGTCACGATATAAAATTCATGATGCGCGAATGCGGGTTATATAAACATGAATAAGCAATCAGAGAATAGAAATAGAATGCACCGATCGGGTGTCTGAAGCGACACCTCGAAGGGATAATAATATAAAGCATGCCTCAATCGAGCGTCTGAGCGACACCTCATAAAGGGCTTATATATAAAAGATATAACAGGCATGCCACAGTCGGGCATCTGAGCGACACCACATAAAGGGCTTATAAGTAATTGAAATAATAAGCATGCCACAGTCGGGCGTCTGAGCGACACCCCATAAAGGGCTTATAAATAAAATAAATCACAGTGAATATCCAGGAGGTAGAATCGTCCCAGGGATACTCCTTAATTCAAATAATACAAATGGTTAGTCCACAATAATAATAATCATAATCATCATATGTCACAGGTCATAATCAATGTTCTGGTTTAGTGGTTTTTCCTCCGAAGACCGACATTAAGACCGACACTTGACCCATCCCAGACTGTAGTCCTTAACCATGGACACGGCTATTCGAATAGGTATAATCTCTACAGAGAGTGTACTCTTTACCCACGAGTAACGGATTTCCTTAGTCCATCGGGACTAGTTCCATCTACGGTCTTTTGATTGAAAACACACCTGACCGCACACACTAGCCTAACTCACCGGTGTCTGGAATCACCCTTGACACCCGTTAAGCAAACTCTAAGTGGGGAGGCTACAACCTCGACTAGCATGGGATCACAAAATTTATACCGCGCGCAAACTAGGGGAGCTACCCCTTCGGCTACAACCGAAACACCCATGCCCCCGGACCAGGTGGCATGCCTACCGGATGCAGTCGGTATCTTCCACCATGGCCTCTCTGTACGGTGTGTGCTAGGAAAGGGGTTGACAACATACTGAACCGTACCCTACCTATGGCAGGGACAAGTGGTAGTACGAAACAAGTATGGGGGTTATCGGAACAAGACTCGATCTATGGCCGACTCAGGAGGTTTACGTATTCCCTGCACGGTTAGCATAACAATTATGTTTTCAGCCAACAAACACAACCACCACTCATCATGCCTCACTATGCCGTACCGGACACAACCGTCTCAACGAAGACCAGAGACAAGCTCGTGTCTACCCAAGACAGAGACTTTCCCGGCTTCCTTCCGATAGGCACGAAAAGCATACGAGGGTAATCGCTATCAACATATAAAATTTTCCATAGCACGGGGTCATCAATATGCACTTATGAGTAGGGTCATATCATCACATAAAGTAACGAAAACTCTGAGACAAGGTGGTGTTGTACTGGGTCAAACAACACACGATAATATTATGCGAGGGTTCAAAAATGCTTGCCTTCAAGGTGTGGAGAGGTGAGGTGCCCTCCAAAACTTTTGCAAGTTATAATCTCCCCTCCAAATTCCTATTTAAAAGAAATATTCAAATAACGCATACTTTAAAAACAGTACAAAAAGTTGTCCCAATTATTTTTGAAATAAATCTTAAAATAAACTAGGTGAAATTTGAGAGAGGTAGGAAAAAGAATCAACTCATTTGGAGTTTTATTTGAAAAGATATAGCCAGTCAAAGTTTCAGTCAAACTCTGTTTTTAAAATAAAACAGAAAAAGAAAACGCTCCAAATAAGAATACGCTCTCGGGTAGAGGAGACGTACTTTGGTCGTTTGCGCTTTCACTTAAAACACGTGGGCTGGCTCCGGGTCACTAACAGTGGGTCCAGGGGGCCCACTGGTCAGGTTTGACCAGTCATCCCCCCGCCTTCCCTCTCCTTTGGCCGAACGGAGGCGGAGCTCCGGCGATCTTCGCCGGTGAACGATGACCCCTCGTGGGCATCTGAGGGCAGGGATGGATCCGTCCGTCGGCGGTCCTCCCGGTAGTCGCTAGCCTGGTGGGGGTGGAGGGGGTCGCCGGCGGCGAGCTTCGCGGCGGAGATGGCTTCGGGCACGATTGGGGATTTGGGTTAGGGTGGCTCTGGGTCGCGCTTGAGGGTTTGGGCAGCTCCGCAAGGTCGAGGGGAAGGTGATGGTGGCACTGGTTGGGCGGGAGAGACTCTGTTTGTGACGCACGACACTGAATTGTGGTGGCGACCGAACTGGCTGGAGGCGGGGAAGAAGGCTTCCCCCCCCGACGATTACTGGTCGTGGGGGCTTCGAGGGGATGGCCAAAGGCTGCCTGAGTGGCTGGACGAGCTCGGGGCCCCCTACTTATAGCGCGGCTAGGTCGGTTCGCGGCGGCCGTGGATAGGATCGTCGGCGACCGCCGTTCTGTAGTTGCAGGGCGACGTGGTGGAGGCTAGCGGGGTTGGGAGGGCGAGTGGATGAGGACGGCCTGCACACGTGGGCAGCTGGCGAATGGAGGAAGCTCGGGCGGCGCCGTCCGCGGCAGAGGCTGCTGTGGCCGGACGCTAGCCGCCATGGCCGACCTGACGGCGGCGCTGTAGGGCTCCAGGGACGACTCTGCGGCGAGGGAGGGGGCGGGCGTGTTGGCTGCGAGTGGGGAGAGGCCAGAGCGGGCGCGGGGAGGCGGCAGTGCGACGCGGCGACTCGGTGCATGCGCGTGCAAAACATGCGCTCTGGGCACGCCTAGCGCACGCACGCTGCGCGTTCGGCATAATGCTAGGGCATGCTAAGAGGCTGTGGTGAGGTTGGGGATTAACAGGTCGTGGTTAGTTTCATCTAGGAGCTTAGTGGGCATGCTAGTTTGTCCAGAGGTGCAAGGTCACAGTGTAAAGACAAAATCATGCCAAAACTGTCCATGCCCTCAAGGTGTTTGACAGAATGCCAATGTCATCTAGGCAACTCTTGGGGTGGCCAAAAACTCCAGATCAGTGCCTCTCTAGATGTAGGTGATGATGGCAAGGTCATTTGGGCAAAGCCAGAAACTTGCTAGTGCAAGTTTTGCAAAACTTCAGTTCTGGACAGAAGATAAATGGCATCATTTTATGGACCAAAAATCTTCCAATAGGTCCAATCTCCTGGACTTAAGGGTTTTGTATGGTGAACTAAAATCAGGAGAAAGCCCATGGTCACTAGAGCAACAATAATTAGGGATGCAGTAGAAAAAGTCAAACTGAACCAGAAAGCAAAAGAGGATGATTTGCTCAATTTTTTCAAAGAACACCAGTGGGTTATTGTATAAAGTTGAATAATATACTACTACTAACATCCCAAAATTTTGGTGGAAGTTTTAAAGAAATATTTGAATAGGTTGTAGTGCAAAATTTCCCACTGGACCAGATTTGAAAAATTGGGGTAGAGCTTAGAATATCCAATGAATGAAATATATTTTTACATAAAAGTGATTTAAAACATCACATGACATCCCCAAATTTTGGTTGAAATTTTAAATAAATTTATCAAAGGGTTGTAGTGCAAATAGAGCTCCAAAACTAATGAAAAATCACTTTAAGGAATAAAGCCCAGAGAGAAATAATTATGCCAATAAATCCACTGATAATAGAAATGTTTTTCTTGAGGGGATAAATAAGTCCAAAAATATATTTGAAAAGTTTTCACTTGGGGTAAAAAATTCCATAATAACAAAGAAAAGGATGGTTCTGAAACCAAAAGAAAATCCAAAAATAAAAGTTTAAGTTTCCTGGCAAAATTTTAATTAATAAAAACAAGCTCAAAATTTTGGGTGTCACAACACTACCCCCCGTAAGAAAAATCTCGTCCTCGAGATTTGCTAAAAGCTGTTTTAAGAAAATATATGCAATAAAATGTGGCTACAGTGAGAGGGCAATAAGTGGTGTAAAACTACAGTGTGGAACACTGGCGCTGCGTGAAAAAAATCCACGGTTAGGGAAAAACGAGAGATTTGTACGTTGGATACAGTAAATTTAGAATAAATTCTAAATCTCTAAAATACGCTGGTCGTACCCGAGGGCACAGTGCTCTCTCTGGCTGACAGGTGGACCCGGGGTCCACTGTCAGTCTCTTCTTCTTCCTCTGGTTCTCTCTTCTTCCTCTCTCCCCCGCGCTTTCCCGCGCTTTCTCCATCGGCGACATCTAGCATGTAGGGCATCTAGGCCGTACTGTGGTAGTGCGCGGCGTGCTAGCTGCAGGTGCAGCGTGCACTCACCTCGCGGGCCAGCGTGCTGTTGGCACTGCTCACGGATTCGCCTCCGAACATAGGTGATCGGGCGACGAGCGGCGCTGGTGGACTTTGCCCACCGTACACCGATCTCGAGCTATAAAACGGCCGAGGTGCTTCTCTCTTCTTCCTCACACCTGGCCTCGCTTCTCCTTCTCCTTCTTCCTCCTCCATTTCTGTTTACAGAAGCTCGAGATGAGGCTCTAGTGGCGGGGGTGGTGCCGGACTGGTACATGATCCTGGTGTGCCGAGGGCTGGCGGCATTGCTGGGGCTCTCCGTGCTCCTTTGTGCGATGATCCTCGATGATCGTCGCGATGCTGCTGCTCGAGTGTTGGCTCTCCGCGGTGGTGGTGATCACGAGGATTAGGTGAGGTGTCGGGTGCTAACTGTTGTCGGTCTTCTGGAGGTAACATGCACCCAGATGATTACCCACTAATCTCTCCTTGAGAGACTATGGTGTGCTAGGGAGGTGATCAGTTAGATGTAACACGGTTACGAGGTTTCGCAAGTAGTGTATGTGTTCGAGTGGTTGTGGTTGTGAGTCTGCTGCCGTGGTGCTGCGTGAATAAAAAATCCATGTCGTGAGGAGATATACGCTGCAGCAACTCAGGGAAAAGAAATCTCAATTCGGGATTTATTGCGAGTGAAAATTAGTTAAATCAATAGTAGTAAAAACCACTCATATTGATTGAAACCAAATAACGTATCCGCCGCGCAAACTCAGGATACGACGCATAAGTTACAACACAGAAGTAACTACTGGAACAATAAACGTAGCAGTGACGTCTAGAATGAAAACAGTAACTGGACGGGGTCCCGAGAAAACGTCTCTGGCACTGGGACACACTCCTCTTCTATCGGGGAAAGAGGATTGACTAGTCGATGAATACGCCTCTCCTGGTCGGGCCTCAGTGGTCTGCCGATGGCGATCTGAGGATTTAAATCAGCAAGGCTCTGGAGATAGCCCATTACTTGCTGGGTCAAACGTTCTTGAGCGATGACATACTATACAATGTTGGCCAGTACTGGGTCTCTCTCAATTCGTCCACCGGGAAAGGATGCTACTTCGCCGGGTGCAACACGGTTCGAAAAGTAATAATACCCTCGTTCGCTGGCATAAGGTACCACGAATCGAAGGCGAACAAGTGCTTCATGCGCAGCAGCTTCTATGGCCATTTGCGGAGTCGGCATAGATTTCCCCAGGAAGGAGACTTCCGTTGGGTCTTGGTTTGAGTTTACAGGAGGGATGTGCACTACTGCCCAATATTCCGAGGTGGATGAGGTGATCCTCGATTTGAGCAGCTCGTACTGGGGTGGCTGGGTAGAACCCATGGTACTGCAGGTAAAGTCCCACAATATTTTAACGAAACTCCCCGGGGTTGCATCTGGGGTTCTCAGATAAATGCTAGGGCTCGGCATGGCAAGAAATGGTTGAGAGGGTGGTGCACAAGGTGAGGGGTACTTGGCAAGGTCACAAGGTGGCCTTTTATATACCAACTGGGCTGGGTTATCTAACGCGGTGAGGGGTACTAGTTTGTCGGTCCTGCTCTCATGGGGTCGGGGTCCAGGCCACAGATACCCACATCTCACAAAAGTGACGTGTTATTGTGGGAGCCGTCGGGTTGGTTTTTGGTAGCTACGCCCGGAATTAAAAATGCAACTGCACACCAACATACTTAGGCACAACTACTATCAAAAATAGGGGCGCACATGCAGACAACATTGTGGCGATACAAGATCACACAATTTACAGGGTGTGGACATACTAAGACTCGGCACTACTCGAGTGACTTAGTCCACCTCGTTTATATCTAAGCGGGCGTGCCTTGTGGTTGTCGAGGCCTCTCCACGGGTTTCACCGTTGGAGTTAGCTGCAGGGGGTTGCGGAACTGCAGGGTCGGGGTAGCGATGATGACCATCGCGGGGATTGTTGGCCACAATCCCATTGGAGCGTGTTCCCAAAAGGCGACGAAGCACTTCTGGGGTCATCAAAGCACCTTGGTCGATGGCCGGGGCTGACCTCAAGGTCTCGATCGGTTGTCCGAACAGCACGACTGGGTTGTCGGCGTCGGGCTCATCTTCTCTTCTTGCTGGGGCTCGACGGATCAGTTCTCCTCGAGCTGCGATCAGATCAAGGGTGATTTGATCGAACAGTTCCTCTAGTGCACTTACATAGCGCACCAGATGCAATAATGCAGGATCCGTCTCATGATCTGCGTTAGCAACTTGGGGTGGTCTACCATACCCGTCACGGCTGGGGTAGTACTAGAAGGAGCGACAGTTAACTCTGGGCGACAAGTGCCGGAGTTGAACTATAGCCTCTCGAGCGGCTAGTTGGATGGCTTGTGGCTCAAAGGAAGTTGTCCTTCCGGTGAACCTGTAGGGGCGTTTTGGCAATAGACCCCTACCATAGACATGCACAGTGGCCCAAAATTGATGGCTCTCACCGCTCATGAGCCCCTGGTACACAACATACTCTGGGGGCTCTTCTAATGAAAAGGCACGGCGGGTGAGGTTTGCTAGCACGGTCACAAAACCTCCAAGGTTGGTTGTTGTGGTCTCATTGTGAACAATGGGGCCAGGCATTATAGCTGGGTTTGGGGCAGAGGCTGTGCTGTGCTGGGTTGAGTCTAGCGTGCCCTTTTTATTGAAAAAGGGGACGGAGTCTTCCTTCACACGCTTGCAAAAAAGACTATTTAGGCGTCGGTCACTGGCGCGTGATCGACATGCTAGGTTGATAGGTTGGGCACCGACTGCCAAAAGGTGTCAGGTTCACCGTGTGGCTATCTTACGCGAGAAGCTTGGCCGGGGTTAGGTTCAGGTCTGGTGGGTTGGTTTTCCTAGGTTTTTCGACCTGGCTAAGATAGGATTAGCCAACGGTCCGCCTGGCTCTGATACCAAGTTTGTCAGGACCGGATTTTCGGGACATTTTTCCCAGAAAATGGCCCTTGTGCTCACCAGCCCCAGGATTACTATTAGCTGATGAGGCACCAACTTGATAAAAAACTCCAAGCAAAGTACAACACATGTGGTACAAGACCATTCTGGCCAATGAGTACAACAAAATGGTTTCTAACGGTTGATGGCGGAAGCGGTTTGCGAATCACCAGTGTCTATAGGACTCCATTTCCCACAGGAACAGCTGGCCAGGATAATTCCTATCTTCGCGAGGCTGCTACATGTAGTTGCGTAGGTTCCGGGCTGTCATAGCAACGCTCCTCTCCACGCAAGAAATCTGGCGAAGACAATAGCCAGGGACAAGCCAGTGAGTACTTTGAATGTACTTGCAAACATTAAGAACACAGGTATAATATAATGGATGATAATCAAGCTCTGAAACATCCCATGATCACTAAGATAGTCACGATATAAAATTCATGATGCGCGAATGTGGGTTATATAAACATGAATAAGCAATCAGAGAATAGAAATAGAATGCATCGATCGGGTGTCTAAAGCGACGCCTCGAAGGGATAATAATATAAAGCATGCCTCAGTCGGGCGTCTGAGCGACACCTCATAAAGGTCTTATATATAAAAGATATAACAGGCATGCCACAGTCGGGCGTCTGAACGACATCACATAAAGGGCTTATGTATAAAAGATATAACAGGCATGCCACAGTCGGACGTCTGAGCGACACCACATAAAGGTCTTATAAGCAATTGAAATAATAAGCATGCCACAGTCGGGCGTCTGAGCGACACCCCATAAAGGGCTTATAAATAAAATTAACCACAGTGAATATCCAGGAGGTAGAACTGTCCCAGGGATACTCCTTAATTCAAATAATACAAATGGTTAGTCCACAATAATAATAATCATATTCATCATATGTCACAGGTCATAATCAATGTTCTGGTTTAGTGGTTTTTCCTCCGAAGACCGACATTAAGACCGACACTTGACCCATCCCAGACTGTAGTCCTTAACCATGGACACGGCTATTCGAATAGGTATAATCTCTGTAGAGGGTGTACTCTTTACCCACGAGTAACGGATTTCCTTAGTCCATCGGGACTAGTTCCGTCTACGGTCTTTTGATTGAAAACACACCTAACCGCACACACCAGCCTAACTCACCGGTGTTTGGAATCACCCTTGACACCCGTTAAGCAAACTCTAAGTGGGGAGGCTACAACCTCGACTAGCATGGGATCACAAAATTTATACCGCGCGCAAACTAGGGGAGCTACCCCTTCGGCTACAACTGAAACACCCATGCCCCCGGACCAGGTGGCATGCCTACCAGATGCAGCCGGTATCTTCCACCATGGCCTCTCTGTACGGTGTGTGCTAGGAAAGGGGTTGACAACATACTGAACCGTACCCTACCTATGGCAGGGACAAGTGGTAGTACGAAACAAGTATGGGGGTTACCGGAACAAGACTCGGTCTATGGCCGACTCAGGAGGTTTACGTATTCCCTGCACGGTTAGCATAACAATTATGTTTTCAGCCAACAAACACAATCACCACTCATCACGCCTCACTATGCCGTACCGGACACAACCGTCTCAACGAAGAACGGAGACAAGCTCGTGTCTACCCAAGACAGAGACTTTCCCGGCTTCCTTCCGATAGGCACGAAAAGCATACGAGGGTAATCGCTATCAACATATCAAATTTTCCATAGCATGGGGTCATCAATATGCCCTTATGAGTAGGGTCATATCATCACATAAAGTAACAAAAACTCCGAGACAAGGTGGTGTTGTACTGGGTCAAACAACACACGATAATATTATGCCAGGGTTCAAAAATGCTTGCCTTCAAGGTGTGGAGAGGTGAGGTGCCCTCCAAAACTTTTGCAAGTTATAATCTCCCCTCCAAATTCCTATTTAAAAGAAATATTCAAATAACGCATACTTTAAAAACAGTACAAAAACTTGTCCCAATTATTTTTGAAATAAATCTTAAAATAAACTAGGTGAAATTTGAGAGAGGTAGGAAAAAGAATCAACTCATTTGGAGTTTTATTTGAAAAGATATAGCCAGTCAAAGTTTCAGTCAAACTCTGTTTTTAAAATAAAACAGAAAAAGAAAACGCTCCAAATAAGAATACGCTTTCGGGTAGAGGAGACGTACTTTGGTCGTTTGCGCTTACACTTAAAACACGTGGGCCGGCTCGGGGTCACTGACAGTGGGTCCAGGGGGCCCACTGGTCAGGTTTGACCAGTCATCCCCCCGCCTTCCCTCTCCTTTGGCCGAACGGAGGCGGAGCTCCGGCGATCTTCGCCGGTGAACGATGACCCCTCGTGGGCATCTGAGGGCAGGGATGGATCCGTCCGTCCAAGGCGGTCCTCCCGGTAGTCGCTAGCCTAGTGGGGGTGGAGGGGGTCGCTGGCGGCGAGCTTCGCGGCGGAGATGGCTTCGGGCACGACTGGGGATTTGGGCTATGGTGGCTCTGGGTCGCGCTTGAGGGTTTGGGCAGCTCCGCAAGGTCGAGGGGAAGGTGATGGTGGCACTGGTTGGGCGGGGGAGACTCTGTTTGCGACGCATGGCACTGAATCGTGGCGGCGACCGAACTTGCCAGAGGCGGGGAAGAAGGCTTCCCCCCGACGATTACTGGCCGTGGGGGATTCGAGGGGATGGCCTGAGGCTGCCTGAGTGGCTGGACGAGCTCGGGGGCCCCTACTTATAGCGCAGCTAGGTCGGTTCGTGGCGGCCGTGGATAGGATCGTCGGCGACCGCCGTTCTGTAGTTGCAGGGCAACGTGGTGGAGGCTAGCGGGGTTGGGAGGGCGAGTGGATGAGGACGGCCTGCACACGAGGGCAGCTGGCAAACGGAGGAGGCTCGGGCGGCGCCGTCCGCGGCAGAGGCTGCTGTGGCCTGCCGCTAGCTGCCATGGCCGACCTGACGGCGGCGCTGTAGGGCTCTAGGGACGACTCTGCGGCGAGGGAGGGGGCGGGCGTGTTGGCTGCGAGTGGGGAGAGGCCAGAGCGGGCGCGGGGAGGCGGCAGCGCGAAGCGGCGACTCGGTGCGCGCGCGTGCAAAACATGCGCTCTGGGCGCGCCCAGTGCACGCACGCTGCGTGTTCGGCATAATGCCAGGGCATGCTAAGAGGCTGTGGTGAGGTTGGGGATTAACAGGTCGTGGTTAGTGTCATCTAGGAGCTTAGTAGGCATGCTAGTTTGTCCAGAGGTGCAAGGTCACAGTGCAAAGACAAAATCATGCCAAAACTGTCCATGCCCTCAAGGTGTTTGACAGAATGCCAATGTCATCTAGGCAACTCTTGGGGTGGCCAAAAACTCCAGATCAGTGCCTCTCTAGATGTAGGTGATGATGGCAAGGTCATTTGGGCAAAGCCAGAAACTTGCTAGTGCAAGTTTTGCAAAACTTCAGTTCTGGATAGAAGATAAATGGCATCATTCTATGGACCAAAAATCTTCCAATAGGTCCAATCTCCTGGACTTAAGGGTTTTGTATGGTGAACTACAATCAGGAGAAAGCCCATGGTCACTAGAGCAACAATAATTAGGGATGCAGTAGAAAAAGTCAAACTGAACCAGAAAGCAAAAGAGGATGATTTGCTCAATTTTTACAAAGAACACGAGTGGGTTATTGCATAAAGTTGAATAATATACTACTACTACTAACATCCCAAAATTTTGGTGGAAGTTTTAAAGAAATATTTGAATAGGTTGTAGTGCAAAATTGCCCACTGGACCAGATTTGAAAAATTGGGGTAGAGCTCAGAATATCCAATGAATGAAATATATTTTTACATAAAAGTGATTTAAAACATCACATGACATCCCCAAATTTTGGTTGAAATTTTGAATAAATTTATCAAAGGGTTGTAGTGCAAATAGAGCTCCAATACTAATGAAAAATCACTTTAAGGAATAAAGCCCAGAGAGAAATAATTATGCTAATAAATCCACTGATAATAGAGATGTTTTTCTTGAGGGGATAAATAAGTCCAAAAATATATTTGAAAAGTTATCACTTGGGGTAAAAATTCCATAATAACAAAGAAAAGGATGGTTCTGAAACCAAAAGAAAATCCAAAAATAAAAGTTTAAGTTTCCTGGCAAAATTTTAATTAATAAAAACAAGGTCAAAATTTTGGGTGTCACATCAGTTTGCTTTTGTCGCTGCCCCAGACCTTGTAGTGCTGCTGGATGTTGACAAGATTCAGGCATTTCAAGTCCGAGACCTTGAGCGCTTTTAGATCGTTGGTGGTGTCCACCGTAGCGAAACTGTAGTCGGACTTCTTGATAAACCTGGAGAAACGCTCGCAAGGCCTTGAGGCAAGGTGGAAGTGGTAGACGAGGACGTCATGTCCCACGCACAACTGGGCGACGGCAACCTTCTGATCGTGCCCGGCACGACCGATGGTGTTCTCGAGGTCGAAGCCGACCACTCGGTACTTGTCCTCGGCAAGGAACTGCTCCATAGTTTGGATGGAGCTCTCCACCGAGACCGGATCGTTAGTGTACACCATCGAGAGGGCCTTCCTCCTCACGTGGGTGTCCACTACGTGATGCGTGGTGAACTGCCCGCCGTGTCATCATCGTCGGCCGCTGGGAGCGCCATTGGAACCACTGGATGTCCTCTCTGTATGTGTCCTCGTGGGTGTGCTTATTGTGTCGTGTGAGACGAGAGATGAAGGTAAATGGTCACAGGATTAAAAGAGGGCTAGGCGGCGTGGATTCTCAACGCGTCCGCATGGCAGTTTTTGCAGCGGGTAACTGCATCGTCGCGCCGCGCCCGGCGCAACCCCTTGCACACGAACGTGCGTGATCGTGCGTCGGCCCGAAACACTGGCAGCGCACGTGGAGGGACGAGGACAGAGCACCCGTAGGGAAGCGAGAGTAGAGCAAGCGCGACGGGACACGAGCAGAGCGTGCAGCGGCCGGCTGAACTACAAGCAACCACACACATAGAGCAGTTGAACACGCAGAAAATGGTCACCTACAAGCCGGCCGACAGTTGCGTCGCTGCGTAGAGAGCGGCCGTGTGGTACCACCTCCATCTAGTCTATAGTCTCCTTTATATTCGGTGCCATACTTTGCCCTTAAATTTAACCAACAAAATGTTAATGCATGTTTAAAAAATTATATAATTGGATACTATGTTCAAATACAAATCCAACTATATAATCTTTGGCGACTTGCATTTGTATTTTATTAGTTAAATCACACTTATAAAGCAGGACGGTGGTATAGTAGGTAATTAAATCGTAAATGTTTTTTTATTAACCGTATGTGTACGTGGCATTTCGTCCTCCTCTCGCACGTCTTGTCACCTCGCTGCTGCAGACGGCTTACAGGGCAAACTTGCGCAGCGCGCGGGGGCGTTCTTTTTGCTAAACGGTGGCGTCAATGAATCGTCGGTGAGCCCGTTCCCATGCAACCTCGCAGGTTCCCGCCCGACTCGGTGAAATCCCCCAAAATCCCAATTCTTACCAGCTTGCTATAAAAACCCTCACGGCCGGCGAGTCATGCGTCGCATTTTCCCCTCCATCCCTATAGCTTATCTCGTCTGCTTCTCCCACATTCGCCAATGGCAGCGGTCTGTCGTCGTCGCTTAGCCACTCCGCCGTCATCAGAGGACATCTCCAGCTGGGAGGCTACCCTGCGGCGGCGGCGCAGTCCCCGACGTAGTGTAGTGCACGTGGCGTCCCTGTTGGGTGTGTGCGGAACACCCACCACACGCTCCGCCGCCGGTGCCTGTCGGCAGCTGTTGCCAGCCGTCGTTGCCGCCATATCACCGTCGAAAGCCAAGGACATCGCCCGCTCCGCCGCCATGGCCCGAAGGCGGGAGATGGCCGTCTTGGCTGCCACCCCACTGCCGGCCACTGTGGCCATCACCCGCTCCGCCACCGTGGCCCGAAGGCGGGAGGTGGTAGTCATTGCCGCCACCCCGTCATCGGCCCCCGTGGCCTCCAGCCCACCATCGACCGCCGGGGTCATCACCCGCTCCGCCACCGCCGCCCGAAGGCGGGAGGCGGAGGTGGATGCCCGCACGTGCGACAACGACCTTGCATGCTACACCGAGTTCCTGCGGGAGGAGGAGGAGCTCCTCATCGAGCACGCAAAGAGTCTTACCGCCGCAGTGGCCACGGCACACGCCACCTCAGAGGCGAGGAATCAGGAGATCTACGAGGAGAACCACCGCTTTGGGAGGGGTTGCCTGGAGCGGCAAAGGGCATTCGAGGTGAGCGTTGCTGAAGCTGCGTTAGCAGCATGCACCGCATTGCGGTTGCCCAGCTCGTCGGTAGGCTCTTCGTCCTCCGCCTCTTATTGAGCACGCTCGGCAGAGGAGAGGCAGCTGGAAGTAGTACAAAGCCCCTCCACAGTAGTAGTAGAATTTAGGGGCTATTTTGTTCAGTTCATCTGACTATAGATATGGTGGAACCGTACAACGTACTTAAAATTAGCTAGTATATATAGTTGAACTAGCTATTTCAGTACGTGCTTGGCAACAATTGGGAAAAAGTTTGGTCGGTTCAGCTGTCGAGTTGAACAGTTTGTATAAGTTAAGAACGACTGCTTAATCTATGAATGAAATCTATGCTTAATTACTGAATTTTAGTTGCAAAAATTAGATTCTGCTAGTGATTTTTAGCTTCATATTTTGATAAATCGCAGTGTTACAAGGATTGACAAATCTTACTAAATTGTTTCTATGTGGTTTCACACGGGTCATCTAAAACAACCGTTTGTGTTGAAGGGATGCACAAATCCTGCGCTGCTCTCACTTTGCATACAGGTGTTCTATCTAAAACGTTTGCGATCAAGAGCTGCACAAATCATGCTCGGCACATTTTTTCTTGGCTTCCTGGGGAAGCTGTCGGTTTGCATATGGGTGTTCTTATTAAAACGTTTGTGATGAGTGTTTTATATTTAAAAAGCGAATTAAACTGCGGTTTGGGCGCCATTAATGGAGAGGATGTGAGCAAGGTGGGAGGCCATGGAAGTCAAAGGGCTCGCTTCCCAGTGAGCCTGCGCAGTGTACAGCTCGCACACTTCCCAGTGATCCTACGCACTCAAGGACAACTTGCACGCCTCTCGGTCAGCCTGCGCACCGGATGGCGCTCGCACGCCTCCCATCCAGTCAAGGTCAAGCAACTATCCGCACGGCACCTCCTACAACCATTAAAACCAAGACACGTGGCATCACGTGAATGGTTAACAGAATTTTGGATTTACTAGAATTTAAAAACCAGGCATCTCAATGTTTTGTCGGCAATCAACGATGTCCCGGTGTTCGAAATTCATTCTCATTTCTTGCATGAGACCTAAGCATACACCCAAGGACACATATTTGATTTTTTAACCAATTTGTATGCACTGGAGCATGTGCATGTAGTTCAAATTTGAATTATGCACATAAATGCATTGAAAACTCAGTTAATGCATGAAAATGTCCAAACGAACCCCAAAAATCACAAAAATTCACACAACACTCCCGTTGTTCTACGTTGACATGAGAAAAAAAATTGAAAGCAATAAGAGGCAATGGATATCGTTTCGTTCCCAAAGGTGGGATGTTCCCTACCAAAAATCATCATGCTTGTTGTGAGAAGCTCCGGTTTGTGAGAAGCATATATACCCAAACCTGCCCTAAATGGGACAAAATTTATACCACGGCATGTTGATGCCGCTCCATGATAGCATGCCAAGTTTCATGAATTTTAGAAGAGTTTTGGATTACTAGAATTTAAAAATCAGACATCTCAATGTTTTGCCGGCAATCAACGGTGCCTTGGTGTTTGAAATTCATTCTCATTTATTGCATGGGACCTAAGCATGCACCCAAGGACACAGATTTGATTTTTCAACCAATTTATATGCACTGAAGCATGTGCATGTAGTTCAAATTTGAATTGTTCATCTGAAATGGCTAGAAAACCAATTTAATGTATAAAATGTTTAAACGAACCCTGAATAATTCCAATTCTTTTACGACACACATATAGTTGCATGTTCACTCCAGATAAAAGTTCTAGCAATTCAAACACTGTCCATTGCCGCTGTGACCCCATTATGTAATTCAAATCAGGTAGATCACACACAGTTTATTATTAGCAACCATGTGAGATATAGTACAAAATATCTTGGAGCAGCATCGGTGTATAGTACGCCTATGGATTACGCGAGAAGGTGCGTTGGCTACAGTCCATAGCCGGCGTCTCAAGCACACTAGCTCGCTCCCCAAATATCAATTCATTATTCAATCGTTGCCAGTGAAAGATGGGCACGTGGACTCGCACAAATCAAACGAAGCTTCTCCGACAACGGTCGGCAACCCACGGCCGAAGTGCTGGCAATCGCCGAGAGCGTTCGAGCAGCCGTCCGTTCCTTCACGGCATACCTTGCGACAATGTAGCCCGTCCAAGCCCAGATCGCGTCCGCCCACGCCTAGCTCGTGGCGGCCTTTTCCAAAGAGATGGCGGACGCAGATGGCGAGATGCTTGCCGAGTATGGTGCGATGGATGCCATGGAGCCCCTTCCCCAGGAGACTGTCGGGCGCGAGATGGACATGGAGGCAGCGGCAGAGATCGATGAGCACCAGCCGTAGTTGTACTCTTTGTTTTGTTTAATTAAGAGCACCGGTCTTTAATTTGTTAGAGTAACGTTTAGGTCAGCTAGCTCTGTTTAATTGCTAAACTTGCTCGATTAAGAAGTGTGGGTGTGCTGTAGTCTCCTTTGTGTACCCAAATTATGCAATGACGTGGATGACCACTGTAACCATGGAAATTCGAACCAAAACTTTTGACGTTCAAACTCATCACACACGGGTTAAGCTATCTAAATCGTTTGTGATGTCCACATATCGTACACAGTTCTAAATAAGGGACCGTGTCTGATGACACTTTGCGCGCCAGTTTTTTGGCTGAAGCGATTCCAAATTTTCGGCTTCCGCGAAAATATCTACCTCCCCGCCCCTCCCCCTCCCCCTTAGCAAAAGGCACATTTCCCCTCTTTCCGCCTTCCTTTCCAAGTTGAAACCTTCACTCCTTACTTGAAGCGCCGCCGCCTCCTTGCCGGCGACCCTCCTTCACGCTGCTCGACCTCCTCTATCCAAGCAGGTAATCCACACCCGACCCCATCCTCCTCCTCCTTCCATATCCCACATGCCCCGACCGCCGGCGCAAGCGTGACACCTTCCACACAAATCACCGACTCCTCCATCAAAAAAGCGCTGGCATAACCATGGTGCATGCAATATAGCCAGGACCTCAAGGAGCATTTGGCGGCGGAGAAGCAAATCACGGCCGCACGCGTGGATGAGGTCGCGATGGCTGCCATTCATGCCGACCCCCAGATCTTGAAGGAGCACCTTGCCAATTGCTAGCTACGCTGGTTAAGCATGCTCGGTTTACACGTTGTGTGTGCTGCTCCTACCTTTTCTTCACAAATTCTAGTGAATTGTGCTATCTAATTTCACCATGCAATCTGTTGCTCTAGTGTATATGTTCTATATGTTATGTAGTGTGGTGCTCACTTATTAACTGTTTTGTTAATTAGTTGTCGTCTTTAGTTAACTGTTTGGTTCAATCCTGCAAATTTGATGTCCAATTCTTTTGGCTGCAATTTTGTATTGTCTTCCATGTGAGAAATAAATCAAATTTATCTTTACAATATTGTGGGTGCATTTTGTTATTGTATACCATGTGAAGAATAAATTGAATTTGGCTGTAGTAAATACATGAGAAACAAATACAATTGCTACAATTGGCTGTAGTTAACTGTTTGGTTAACTCTCTGATCTTCTATTAGGAGTATGTTATATTGTGCAATGTGGTGCTCAGTTAACATTTGGTTCATTTGTTGTGGTGTTTAGTTAACTGTTTGGTTCAATTCTGCAATGCGATGTCCAATTGTCGTGGATAGAATTTTGTATTGTTGTGCATGTGAGGAATAAATTGAATTTGGATGCACTTAATACATGAGAAACATATACAAGCGCTATATTTCCTAGTTCTTAATAATGTTTGGTTTGCGTAAATGGGTTTTCCGTGTGGCTTCAATTAATCTGATGAATCTGCAATTTGCTTATTTTTCATCAACATATTTTACTGATAGCATGCGGACTCTTACTTAACCTGATAAGTAACTACCTTATATGTGTTACAGGGAAACAATGAAAAGCATTGAAGTTTACAATCGAGGTTATGTGCATGGTCCGTTGTCTAATAGCACATTATTGTGCAATTGCAGGAATCATTCTAATATTTTGGTTTTTAACAATTTGGTCTTGCACATGTATGTCCTGTTGTCAGAGGTTTTGACCCACTATTCGACCATTTTTGCATATGAAGAAATGAGTTGTCCATGAATATCAATCACATCAAGAAACTCAGAAAGATTGTTAGGATAAATAAATCAGCGACAAAAAACAACAAAATCTTTGTCTGCACAATCAAGAAGACATCAGTTCACTACAAAATGGTACTAACTATTATACATTGCCTTTTTTATTCCTTTGCCCCATTTCCAATATAGAGAATATATTTATGCACATCCTTGTTTTCAGGCATTTCCAAAGCAGTTCACTAATGATTATCTCACAAACCACCTTTATGGTCAGGAGGCGAGGAAGGTTTTCATACAACACCCACAGTTCAATATTGAAGTGTTCCTGAAGAGGACGAATGATAGACGACACTGGCCCAAAATTGCAAAGACCTTCAACATGAATGAAGGCTCAATATTCGCCTTCCGTTTCAGCTGTTTTCCAGATGAGATGCATCTATCTATATACCGTCTGTGATGCTAATTTCGAAAGCTTCTACATGTTGCATGTGGAACTTGCTGCTGGTGCAGTTTTATAATGGGGTAGCTGAGTGCTGAAGCTATATCATGTTGTACTCTGATCTATTTCAATTATGAAAGTCTGCTTCCTTAATATGGAAATGAAATATATTGTGTGCTTAATATGAAATGTCAATTAGATTAATAAATGGATTATGGATAATCGGATAATTAGCTTGCTAATGGTGAATTAGCCTGCTAATTGTGTTTTGCTATTGCAAACGGTTGTTGAAAAAATACCGTGGGTGATCACCTCAGGCAACACACACAATTTATAGGAATAAACCGTGTTGGATCAATGAACAATCACACACGACTTTCTCTTAAAAACTGTTTGCGTTAGGCCATCTTGCATAAACGTTTACCACATAAAAACTGTGTGTGATGGACAGCCTTTGCCATACAGTTTCTTCTACGAATCGTGTGTGATACATTCAATAACGCAAACGATTTAACGGAAAAAATTGTGTGTGATGTACTTGTGAACGGAAACGTTTTCCTTGGAGTGACTGTGTGGGATGTGCATACGAACGAAAACGTTTAGCGGGGATTGACTGTGTGGGATGTACTTGCGACCGGAAACAATTTCGCCATATAATTGTACTTTTTTAGCTCTACTGTACGTATTTCCGTATTTGAGTGCTCGCCGGTCGCACACGACCTCATTTTACCAAACGTGTGTGCCAGGAGGCCATATCCCCGATGGTTTCTGGGTCGTGTGGGAAGGACACCCCTATCACCCACACTAACTTGACGACGGTTCCAAATGCCGTCGCGGAAAGGGGTTAAAAACTATTTGTTTAGGATCGACGTGCACCAATATGTACACATGTGGTATTCAAATCACGAGTTTGATAAATGTTTTCTTCTACAAAATATTTTAAATATTTCAGTTTCATATTTAGGATAGAGGTCCCTAGGCAGGATAGGATCTAAATCTCTCTTCCATTCACTATGCATCCGACTATGTAAGATCAATGGAAGTCCAAACCCGTCAGATGTGGGGGAAGGGGGGGGGGGGGGGTGACATGGGTAGTGGAGCGTGTTACAGATGGAAGGGTGCACGTTGCCGGCAGCAGATCGCATTTAGAAAGCTGTACAACATGGGTAAAGGCTGCTAATCACGTGAATGCCTCACCATACATGTCAACAACAGCGGGGATCTACCTCAACCTAAATCACTCTCTAACCATCCACCACCATGGGTGTAAGATGGCGACGCCTGCAATCTCAGAACCTCTCTTCCCGTAGGTGGCAACTGAGAACTAGCCGCGATATGTTGGAGCACAATAAATGGAATACCTCTTGGCTCTCCTGGATGCACCGCGGTCGCACATTGTCGTGCCCTGATGCCTCTTATGCCGAGTTGGGTACACACGACGAGCACAGGGAAGGCTCAATCTCCTTACGTTCACAGGAATGAAAGAATGACTTATATCTCCTATGTTACTGATTTCCCTATAAATAAGGCTACGTGGTTAATTGGAAGGGACCCTAATTGGAAATGTGGTGAGTGTTTGCGACCGTACACTGTAAGCTAATCTATGTTTGTTTTCCACCTAAGCTGTCGCAACGCGTACCTAGAAATAGAGCTCTGTCTCTGTGGTTAATCAACATTGTGGTGAGTGTTTGATACCACACTGGCAGCTAGTGTACGCTGTTTTTCCACCGAGCTATTCGTAATGCGCCCATAGAAATAGAGCTTTGCCTATGAGGTTAATTGGGACTGTGGTGAGCATTTGAGACCACACAGTCAGCTGGTGTACGCTGCCGTAACATGTGGCTGAATTACACCCCTGTCATCGCCACATACTTTTCTTATCTCTCTCTCTCTCTCTCTCTCTCTCTCTCTCTCTCTCTCTCTCTCTCTCTCTCTCTCTCTCTCTCTCTCTCTCTCTCTCTCTCTCTCCATAGGGTGAAAGCGGCGCAGCGCAGCGCAGGTGCCTCCCCTTCTCTTCCCCAACAAATCAGGTATTGCTTGACTTGCCCAGATAAGGCGGACAACTTGGGTTGCGCTAGTTTCTCACTAGTACATTGCCTTCTATGCTAGTGTATCATTGGAAGCTAGCTTCATGTACGTGCAAGATCTCCAGAAATACATCCACCAGCCTATTTTCTTGCTTTTGCCACTAGTGCATCACCGCTTGTACTTAGAGTATCATCGGAAGAATCAAGTATCTACGCTTCTGCATGCTGTTTTGCCACATGCATCATGCATATATGGGATATCCATGCAATCTATAAGATCAAAAAGATTCTACAAGTGAGATACACATACTTGTTGACTACGCTTTTGTACGCGATTTTGCCGTCGGCATCATGCATATATGGGATATACTTGGAATTGATATACGATCAAGGAGATGTACACGTGAGATGCATATACTTGGTGTAACATTCGATGATACACTATAAGACGGATGCACTGGTACTAGTACACAGAAGCAAATAAGCAGGCAGGTGGATGTATTCCTTTGCATTGCATGTACGGGAAGCTAGATAGCTACCGCCAACGGCTTTGGCGGGAGGCTATCACAGGCTACCGCCGCTGACTTTGGCGGCAGGCTTTTGCCACGAGCACACGCCGTCTTAACATTGACCAATGGCTACCTCCATTGACTATGGTGGTAGCCCATCTTACCCAACCGCCAGCTTGTACAGTGGTAGCAAAAAGGTCAGATTATGATTTTTCTTAAAAGTAGGATTAGATCTTGCTCAACTTTTGTAAAAGGGTCAAAAGAGTGAATTTGGCCTCACGAGGCGTCTGTGGTGGTGCTGCCTATCTCCGAGACACTAGCACTTACGTAGGCATCAGCATGTTATTTTTATACTTCACATGTTTTGTGCTAGCCATGGGATGTTTTTGGCCACATACTTTATTCAACTAGGTACCTTGGCCACCACAAGCACTTCCATGCATGCCCTGATGATGTCCCTAACTTGGAGACTTGGTTATGTGATTTGCTTGAGGAAGCTATCATTGATGGATATATGAGTGATGCATGGGTAAATATATTTGTGTTGGGTTATTGGACACATGCATTAATTAGATAATGGTTCTCATATTTAAAGCCTGTGTTTGTGTCAATTTTGTACACATTCAGTCCTTTCTGAGTGATCATTTCTGAACTCAACTTATAGTCCAGGTTGTTTCTTATATTTCTAACGACGATTCTATGATGTTGTGAATTTTGTACATATTTTCCAAAGATATGGATGAGTGCACCGCGCTGAGAGGAGGTGTTGTCGATTCACCGTGTGTTGACTGCTGGAGAAGGCACCGGAGGGTGCAGTGGAATAGGCTTGATACTACCAGACTGCTGCCACAAGTGTTGCAGTTGTCAAGAGCAGTGCATCTCACCACATCTACTACTAATATGATATCTACTATATTATTATCATAAACTAAATGCTCTTTATCCTAAAAAAATATTGTATAATACCATATTATCACCAAGGGGCAACCCAACATAGACTAATGAGGTTCAATTCATGTGGATTTAGCAGCTCCATAAGATTTTTTTATAGGAATATAGTCGTTGTATATTGGAAAAAAGATCAAACAACATCGTACAAGATTCTTAATATATAAAATGTTCAATGATAAGGAGGTAAAAAAATTATTGGGACAATACAAATTTCTTGTTTCAACCTCTCACGCAATCATGAGGCGGGACAATACAAACATTCAAAAGATAGAAGCCAGGAATGACAGGGGTAAAGCAAAGTTACTATTTCATCCTCTCACGCAAACCAGTGTCTGGATAAAATCAATAAAAAAGCCAGAGAATGAGTGGGCTAAAATAAATAGATAAAGCCCGAAAATGACTGGAGTTCATGAATGTTTGATTCATCGCACATGTGTAAACACATTAATACTAATATGTGGGCTAATATGATATGTTGGTAATGGCAGTCAATAAGTGATGGTTCATCTGTGTTATTGACCTATGCGTATCCAATTGTGATGGTAGCTAATCATGAACCATCATTACGAGCATTCCAAGCCAAGTAGAGCACCAATTTTCTTAAAACTAAGGAAGGCATACTTCCCGCACAATTGTCCATCCTGATACCTCCCATGCTAAATTTTCAGATAAACTGGTACATAGGCGAATAGACAGCAACAAACAGAAACAAAGACAATCCTTGTCATCGTGTGATATACTAACTAACTTGACAACCTTATCTCGTATATAGTATTAGATTGGATTAGGTGCATGCCTACAATCCAATGGTGTGTATATGTGCAATATCCCAGCTCACAACAAAGTAGCCATACACTTCCCGACATAGAAAGGGAGCGAAATAAGTAGTCTAAAAAGAAGGCCCGTGTGTGAAGACTAGAGCTGGAGTATTGGTGAGTAAAACTGAGTAGAATAAATGAGTGCACATGTAAGTCATCTCCCTACGCCTTGCTCCTCACCTGGGCCAGCTCGTCTCCTCCAACCAAAGTGCATTCATCGCCGGGCGGTGTGTGCACGACAATTTTATGCTGGTCCAGCAGACCGCCCGCCAGCTTCACGACCTCCGCGTGCCTCGTGTCCTCCTAAAGCTCGACATTGCACGCGCGTTTGATACGGTCTCTTGGGCTTTCCTCCTCGATGTGTTACGCCACCTGGGCTTCGGACGACGGTGGATCGAGTGGATTGCCATCTTACTCTCCACGTCCAGCACGCGCGTCCTCATCAATGGATCCCCCGGCCCTCCCATCTCCCACGCTTGCGGACTGCGGCAAGGCGATCATGTGTCCCCAATGCTGTTTACTATTGCCATTGATGCTCTCAACTCCCTCCTCCTCCATGCCCACCGCAGCGACCTTCTTCAGCGGCTCACCACTCGGCACGCCTCTTCGAGCATTTCTCTCTATACCGACGACTTGATCATCTTCTGCCACCCTTCAACCCGCGATCTCCGGGTCATTTGGGAGCTGCTTCGTGTCTTTGGCGAGGCTTCCGGGCTCTGCACGAACTTTGCCAAGTGTTCGGCAACCCCGATCCGCTGCGACGACCCCACGCGTGCTTCCATCGCGTGCGAACTGGCCTGCATTGTCATGGACTTCCCTATCACCTACTTGGGCATTCCTCTATCGCTCCGGAAGCCGTCCAGCTCGTCGCTCCGGCCGATCGTTGAGAAGCTGGCCAAGAAGCTTTCCTCCTGGCGGGCGATGCTCCTGTCCCGCGACGAGCGTCTCGCCCTCGTCCGCCACGTGCTGTGCGCGATCCCCTCCCACGTCATGGTTGTCATCGCTCTCTGTCCGACGATCCTCAAGCAAGTGAACCGCACGATTCGCGAATTCCTCTGGCATGGCAATAAGGAGACCCGCGCTGGCCACGGGCCAGTCAACTGGCAGCGCGTCTGCCGGCCCCTCCATCTCGGCGGGCTCGGCATCCCGGACCTCCATCGGCAAGGGATCTCTCTCCGTGTGCGCTGGCCGTGGCTGCAGCGCACCGACCCGGCCAGGCCGTGGGCACACCTGCACCTGCCCTCCGATGCTGACTCCTCCACCATCTTCCGCGCGTCCACTTCTTGGGTTCTCGGTGATGGCAAGTCTTGCCGTTTCTGGACTGATGCATGGATCGACGGCATGGCCATCGCGGACATCGCCCCTGCCCTCCTCCCCCTAGTCCCCTGACGGCGTCGAAAGCGCACCATGGCGGAGGGGCTACAGGACCGCTGCTGGATCGCGGACTTGCGTGGCGCGCTCACGCCCACTGCGCTGGTGGAGTACGTCCAGCTCTGGACTAGGCTCTGTCACCTTCACCTGTCCGCCTCCCCAGACCGCCTTGTCTGGCGCTGGACTGCGGATGGGAACTACTCCGCCAGATCCTGCTATCGAGCCCTCTTTGCCGGCTCCACATCTGCCCCATTTTGGCGCCTCACCTGGAAATGTTGGGCCCCCCTGCGCGTTAAGATGTTCACCTGGCTGGCCGACCTTGACCGCTGCTGGACTGCCGATAGACTGGCGCGCCACGGTCTCCCCCACAACGACAGATGTGCTCTTTGCGACCAGGACGTCGAGACCATGCAACATATCATCATCGCCTGCCCTTTCTCCAGGCAGATTTGGCATGATGTCATGTCTTGGGTGCGCGCCACCGTCCCCCCTTCGTCAGGTCCCAAGGAGTTCCTCCCTTGGTGCTCCTCGATGATCATGAGCTCCCCCACAGGGCACCGCAAGGGGCTTGCCACCCTTGCAACCCTGACGGCCTGGTCTATCTGGAAGCAACGCAACCGTTGTGTCTTCGACGGCGAGTCCCCCTCCACCTCCCGGCTTTTTGAGCTTATCCAGAACGACGCACGTTCTTGGGCTAGGGCTGGCGCTCACGGTTTAAATGCGCTGCTGGCATAGGTCCCTAATATGTACCCGGGCTGACCAGCCCGTCATCACTGCTCCATGCTCCTTGTCTTGCCTGCGTGCTGGACACCGAGCCCCCCCCCCCCCCCCCGGTACTCTCTCCTTCTTCCTATCAATGAAAAGATACGCTCTCTAGCGTATTCACGAAAAAAAGTAAGATACTGTTCCAAGAGTAAAGAAAATAGTGAATCATACAACTTCACATACTTTGATCAAACAATCAGAAAAGGACAACTGCATAAAAATTACACATTTATGGATATTACCCTTTTTGCGAGGGCTTGGAGAGTAACCATCCATTTACATCATATACCAAACAAAATATAACTCACATTGCACACTTGTGACTACAAGGACAAGTACATCTTCTGGTCATACATAGTTTTTAGCATAAACTCAAATTTATGTTTTACGTTTGGAAAGGAAAGTACATTTGAGCCTCTTAGCCCAGCCTAGGATGAACAAAACAAGCATTTTATTGAGACTACACCATATATCAAGGATGAATAAATTGGTTTCCAAAAGATAAAAAAATCTCGAGGTCTTCGTCTTTGTATTCGTAAATTGGTTCACTGTAGTCATTATCTCTACCGGCTACTATACTCCTATCAATAGGGACAAAAAAATCCCAACACAACACCGCCTAAATCAACATGTATACAAAGATTGACCTTCAAGAAGGGATCAACATTTGTTCACCGATCTTAGATCCAACCAACATACGTGTCATTTAGGTTATACCGTGAAGAGGAGATTCAAACAAATTATTTCAACATGAAACATGACACACGTATGTTGATGCTACCAATATGGCAATGAAATTTCCATTTTAAGTTTTCGCCAAGAAAATGCATACTCAACCGACACTTCCACCGCCAGCCATAATCTCTGCTAGTATGCACCCGCCACTCTCATCCACTGAATTTACCGGCTGCCACTTGCTCACATAGAATTTTGAGCTATCTGGAACAAGGGAGACTCGAAAATCACAAACTTGGAGGGGTCTACCAACAATGCTATCTTGTTCTTCCATATTATTCATCCTCTTGTTGAGGCTGTGTTAATGGCCCCTATCCTCGTGCAGACTTTGCATGAGAGAGCATTATAGTGACTTATGAGTTGTGACAAAACAAAGGAAAAGATAACGAAAACGAATAAAGCCAACATGGTTGCTACCCGCCACAGTGACATGTTCGTCCAGAGGGCTCGTCACTCTGCCAATGGTGGCCTCAACTAGGCCATTCTTGTGCCAAGCCACCAATCCTCGACGGTTGCCGGACTGCTAAACCGAAAACAGTAACTGTCCTATTCATGAGTTTGTGATTGTGCACATATGTTTAGCTGTTAAAACATCAAAATGTATCTATAAGTGAGAATTATACAAATACGTGAGATTTCCACCAAATTATACTCTGTAGATATTTCCACTGAAAGCTAATGCTACTCCCATGGGATATTTGCAATGGTTCAACGAGAATTTTAGTACATGTTGTGTGTTTATAATGTCGCGCTTGGAGGTCCATGTCCTGAACTACTTTCGGCGCATGGCGTTAAAGACATATATGAATGATGGTAAGAGACTAGGTTGCATTGCTGGTTGGTGAATGAGACATTCATGGCACATGAAACTACACATACAACTTTGTTGGGACTAAGAATAATAGAAAAAAATATATTCTCGGCATCGATCCTGAGATATCATGTTTCTATGGTCATGAATCTAGCCATACTATTCCATTACGTTGTAGTATATACAAGATTTATAGGATGATATCAGAATTTCAATATAAAGTTCACATTGATGCCGCCAGACTCTATGTCTAGAGGGAAAACAAGAAGATCGATTAAGATAAAGGTGGGAACTTCTCACAGGATGCCAACAAAGCATGCAGGGAGACCGAGATGCCGTAACCCATATTTGCCGCCCACGCAGACAAGCTATCACCCAGCGGTGCCTTCTGCCATGAGGACCAGAGGCGGACCACGAAAAAAATTTAAGGTGGGGCGAAGTCTTACTAAGATTTTTCTTTATGCAAATCAAAGAAGTCAATACACACTAACAGGGCACACTACAAACGAATAACCAAATACAACGAAATTGCAGACATGTTTCAATAAAAAACAACCTAAAACATACCGATAATGAAGCATTTAGTGGCGTGTAGAAGACCCAGGCAATGGCAGTGCCCTACCCTCCTTCTGAAAATCTTCCTTAATTTTATTGAGATCAATACTTTTGAAGATCTCTCGCTCAATGTAACACACCATCAAGTCATTTAGCCAGCCATCACACATCTTGCTGCGCAACTCAGTCTTGATGATTTTCATTGATGAGAAGGCTCTTTCAACTGTTGCCGTCGCTACCGGTAGTAGCAATGCCAACTCAATGAGGCGATAAACAGCAGGAAACATGACATGCCTTTCAAGTTCAACCATCTTTTTTGCTAGACTTGCAATATCATGACAAGCTCTAAAGTCTTCAATTCTTCTCATATGGATAATGAATAGCTCTAGGTTATCAACTATATGTTCACGTTCATAATCTGAGAAATCCTCATGATAAATCTCTGTAAGTCTAGCAAGCTTATTCACATTGAACCTAGAAAAGGAGTTTCTAGGGTCAAGACAAGCGAAGTTCTGGAGCAGCTTTGAAGATACCTCATTAAAACGATGATCAAACTCTGTGATGATGGAGTCTATGGCAGCATAGAAGGTGTCCACGCGGAAAAAATGGTCAGCTGTGACATTGTTTCGTCCACCTTTTCTTGATTTCCCCCACTTTGTAAAGATGTCATCCATATTTGGTATGGGAATGTCATTTTTGGCGCAAAAGGCTTTGACATCTTCCAAGAGTGGCTCCCAACCATTATTTCTCCAGTTGATCAAACGTGTTCTCACATCCGTAACCAATGACATTGCCTGAAATGAGACAATTACAATTTTAGATGCATGTATGTTTACATGAACAAAACATATCAAGCAGACTAGATACATATAGCATGTTCCATCACATACCTGAACAACATTTTGATCCTTCTTTTGCAATAGAAGAGACAAATCATTTGTCATGCGAAGGATTTTTAGCATCATCTTCAGGATGAACACAAAGCTAAAAGTCTCCATTTGATGAACCAAACCTCCAGCCCTACATGGAACACGCACATCATCCTCAACAATGCCCAAAACCTCTATGACTGCATCCCACATTGATTCAATGCGAGATAAGGTTGTGTAATGAGAGCCCCATCTTGTATCTCCAGGTCTGACCAAGGATGTTTCTTGATTTTTCCCTCTTCCCGTCGGCATCTCACCACTCTGAATCTTATCCAAAAGAACCTCTTTTTGCTTGTCAAGCAATTTATCCTTCCTCTTGCAAGATGAAGTACTGAGATTAGCAATCATGGTCACATATTCAAAAAAATCCTCAACACCCTTGCAGCATCTCGAAACAGCAACAACTACCAACTGCAGTTGATGGGCAAAGCAATGGATATAGAAAGCATATGGGTTCTCATCTCGAATTAACTTCTGAAGGCCATTGAATTCTCCTCTCATATTAGATGCCCCGTCATACCCTTGCCCTCGTAGTCGTGCAACAACTAGACCATTTTTAGCAAAAACCTCCAACAATGCCTTCTTTAAAGAAGCAGATGTTGTGTCCGGAACATGCTTAATAGCTAAAAAGCGTTCAATAGTCTCTCCTTGTTTGCTCAAATACCTACAGAAAATCATATAATTAGTTGACCACTCTACATGGAACAAAATGATCAAAAAGCACATAGACATTTCAAAAACTTAAACACGTACCTGATTACCACGGCCATTTGTTCTTTCACCGATATATCACGGCACTCATCAATAAGAACGGAGAAAAGACAATCACCCATCTCTTCTTTGATTGCTTTGGTGACCGCTTGTGCACAATGAGAAGTAAGGATTTTTTGAATTTTTCCGGAAGTCATTTTGGCATTCTTAGGGCATAGCTCATCAAATGCAACCTTCACTTCTGGAATTCTTTCTTTCACCCAATCAAGTAACTCTAAAAAATTCCCCTTGTTCAAAGAAGTACTGGATTCATCATGCCCACGAAATGGTTCACCTTGCAATGCTAGATAACTTACAATGCCCAAAGATGTATCCACACGAGTTTCATACTTGACTAGTGAACCTTTGCTGTAAGTTGTAACTTTACTTTTCACACTTGACCTTTGATTTTTAAAATCATCACATGCTGTTTTTGAAATATTGTGGATGCTACATGGCCCACCAACATGTTTACGGAATGCCGCAACCGCATTTTTCCAACAGTCAAAACCCAATTTGGAGAAAACGTCATGCCCAAATTTATCATCCATTCGGTCATGCTTAAAAAGATAACAATAGAAGCAATAGGCCTTATGCTTTGTTACACTATATTCCAACCAATCAAAGTTCTTATACCATTGTGGCCGGAAGCATCTTCCATCCTTATTTGGGGGGAAAGTGCAACTAGTTGGTCGAGTTGCACCCATTCGTATATAAGCAAATCTAACATCATCTCTAATGTTGGGGGCAAATCTATCAAGTGGGATGCGAAGTCCAGGATCACCATTTATATAATCTTCACTAAAAACAGATATACCTTCAACTCCATGAACTTCAACATTCTCTTCCACTATAGCTTCAAGAGAGTCTGTAGTTTCTTCCACTTGTTCAGTTTGCATCAAATTCTCATGCTCTACTTCCACCGAACTCACTTGATCTTGATGAGTGGCATGTGCCAAAACATTGACACTTTCACGGGTACTTGGGTTCGATTTCGAGCTGCTGCCACTACCAAGCACTTCAAAATATCTTTTCAAATCTGCAATTCACAACAAGAATGTTCACAACATTAATATGTCACTACAATCTGCTTGAATTTGAGGCGTCAAGCTACTGTTAAAATTTGCTACAAAATTTCAGGAAAGTTGAGAAATCACCTCCTCCCCTTTCATTTGGGTTTCCTGTTCCCTTCCTCTTCCTTTCCATCTTCGGGCAATCTGGCCGGGACTGTGCTGGACTAAGAAGTGGCCGGACGGTCGGACAACCGGACTGCTGTTGGCCTGCCGCTGCTGCTAGGTGCTCGGCATCTGCACTCTGCAGCAGGCACTTTTCTCTTCTAGAATATAGAGGACTAAAAGGATTAAAGGAGTATCCAGCTTCAGTGGAAAAGAAATTCACAACGATTTGAATGTTAAGCTTAGCTTGGCACTTGACTTTCTCGTACCTGAATCTTTTTCACCCCGGCTGGAGACGCCGCTTGCACACAGAGCCCCGGAGCGCCGCTACCGCTTGTGCCCAGAGCGCCGCTGCCGCTTGCTGCCGCGGTGCCGCCCTCCTCTAGCCCCCTAGACAGCCGCCGCCGTTGCCTTCCCTGCCCGCCGTTGCCTGCCCCGCCCGCTCCTGGTGACTTGGCCAGCCGTCGCCGCCGCCGCCGCGCTAGCTTAGGGTTAGGGTGTGCGTGGCCTCGTGGGGTGGGGATAGAACAGAGCGGTCGCCTCTGGTCTGGTCGATTGCGTGTGCGTTCTGCTCGTGGCCGCCGCTCGCTCGCTCGATGCCTCGGGCCTCTGTTGCCTGTTGGCCCATCAGGTCGCTAGCCCGTTAACAGCGACAGCCAGATCGATCATCGATGCATACTAGTATTAATTATTTTTTTGCTCAAAATCAAGGTATGGCAGGCGCCATACCCTGCCCACCGGGGAGCTCCGCCAGTGATGAGGACTATGTCGGGTTCATGCTTCATAGTCTAGGGATCCCCGCCACGATAAACTAAGCTCTCGATGTAAGGCAGAGCGATCAAATCCCTCCTGCCACCTCCATCAGTGTCTCATGCGCGAGTTGGAGAGCATTTCTAGAGACAATGGAGAACTGAGAGAGGGGGTAGGTGGGTGGTGGTTGGGGGTTGGGAATCACTCTACTTCAGATACATACTTGGCAACCATTTCTTGTTCGTATGGGAAACAAGTTGTATTCTGTAAGGCAAATTTTAACATGGTCCCTCTTACCTCCTTTTTTTACATGTGAGGTAAGAAGGTAAGAGTCAATCAAGCCATTCATTGATGAGATCAACGGCTAAGATCTATTTTATACTCTTACCTCTCATGTGAAAAGAGAGGGTAAGAGGGACCATGTTAAAACTGCTCATTCTGTAATTTCAATATAATATTAGGTAAATTACACATTGTAAAACTCATGGACGTCTTCACACAATGTATCTTTATGATAATCCTACTTCAAAATCTATATAGAAATTCTAGATGTCAGTATCAATATGGAGTGATAACGAATCAAACTTGATGTAAAACAGAACAAATCCATGTACCGAGTAAAATATTTGGGGAAGTTACGGTATGATGGTTTGAGCAGACATACATATCGGTGTCTGAAAGAGTTCACGTCTCAAGTCTCCGGTTATGTAACAAAATATTCATAGTTCATACAAATAAGTATCAAACTTGACGTAAAACTGAAAATTGGTTTGAGCAGATATACATATCGGTGTCCGATAGGGTTCGCATCTCAAGTCTTAGTTTATGTAACAAAATATTCATAGTCCTTATGCTAGAATGAAATGACTTGTTTTGTATGTTTAGCGCTCTATTGGTATTTAGGATAATGTCTTCTTTGAAATCCAAGATTTGAAAAAAAATATGAAATAGCTTATTCTCATCCTGATAGATCACTGAGGAGCCATCGGATATACTGGACCAAATGACGATTGAAGTAGTATATGTGTACACTCAATGCGCATTCACATGTTTTCATCCTGATAGAACATTGGGGCGGCACCTGATATCTACTCCCTCCGTTCGGAATAACTTGTCTCGGAAATGGATGTATCTAGAACTAAAATACGTCTAGATACATCCATTTCGGTGACAAGTAATTCCGAACGGAGAGAGTAGTTATTAAAAGGTCACCAAGAGCATCTCCAATAGATGATTTCGATATATAAATAACTAACTTATACATCTTCGAGGCCCAAAAACCCAACTCCAACAGATGATGTTCATGCAAAAACATTTACATCACCTCCTCCAAGTGATGTAAAATATAACACTTGGAGATGCAAATTTGCATCTCCGCCTCCGAGGTGATGTAAAACTACATTCGCGCGCCAACCGCTCTTCATTTCACTTCCATCCACCCGCTCGCCGGTGATTTTTGCCCGGAAAAGAGCCATCGCCGCCCGTCGGCCCATCCCTGAGCCCGCCACCTATCCCCGCCGACTGTAACACCGCCGTATTTGCCGACGACCCGCCGATTTGAGCCCGCTTCACCAACGACCGCCCACCTTCGCTGCCAGTGATTTGTGCCCGGTAATGCCTCCATCGCCGCACGTCCGTCCATCCCCGACCCCGCGGCATATCCCCGCTACTACCTGTGCCGCCCTAGCCACCGGCGACCTACCAATTTTAGTCCGCCCTGCCAATGACTGCACGGCCAATTCGGATGTTCTCTGGAGCTCCCGCGACTGTAACTGTTGTAGCCCCGCTGCCCGCCGCCAAAGCTAGTAGGGCAGTTGCGCGACCACCACAACCCGACGAGCCGACGGTTTCTCGATCGTTGCCTCTGCTATTGCGTCACTATGAGTGGAGTCCTCCAGCAGTCATGAGGCCGTCCAGAGGCTGTTGAAGCAGTTTTTGCCCACCCCACACTGGTGCGCGTCGGTCCTAAACAAACTTTTTTTAACCCCTTTCCTCGACGGCATTCAGAACCGTCACCAAGTGAGTGTGGGCAATAGGGGGTCCTTCCCACACGACCCAGAAACCGTTGGGGATATACCCTCCAGGCACACACGCTCGGCAAAATGAGGTCGTGTGCGACCGGCGAGCGCTCAAATACGAAAATACGTACTGTAGTGCTAAAAAATATAATTATACGGCAAAATTGTTTCCCGTCGTAAGTACATCCCATACAGTCAGTCCCCGCTTAACGTTTCTGTTCGTATATACATCCCACACAGTCGCTACAAGGAAAACATTTCCGCAAGGTGGCGTAACGCAAGCATTTTTAAAAAGAATGTCGTGTGTGATTGTTCAGTGATCCAACAAGGTTTATTCCTAAAAACTGTGTAAGTTGCCTGAGGTCATCGCCCACGGTGTTTTCTCATTAACCGTTTGCAATAGGAAAACCCAATTAGCGAGTAAATTTTCTTATTATTAATAATCCATTTACTAATCTAATTGACATTCATATTAAGCACATAATATATTCCATTGCCATATTAAGGAAGAAGGATTTCATAATTGAAATACATCGAAGTACAACATGATATATCTTCAGCACTCAGCTACCCCATTACACAACTGCACCAGCAGCAAGTTTCACATGTAACATCTAGAACCTTTTGAAATTAGCATCATAACAGTACATAGAGAGATGCATCTCATCTGGAAAACTGCTGAAGCGGAAGGCAAATATTGAACCTTCATTCATGTTGAAGATCTTTGCAACTATACGCCAGTGCCTGTGGATGATTGACCGTCCATCCTTTGACCTCTTCAGGAACACTTCAATATTGAACCGTGGGTGTTGTATGAAAACTTTCCTCGCCTCCTGACCACAGAGGTGGTTTGTGAGGTAATCATCAGTGAACACTGAAAACAAGGATGTGCATAAATATCTTCTCTATATTGGAAACAGGGCAAAGCAATAAAAAAGGCAAGGTATAATAGTTAGTACCATCTTGTAGACCTTAGTGCTTCCCATTGTTTCCCTGCAATACATTTAAGGTAGTTAGTAATCAGGTTAAGTAAGGGTTCACATGCTATCAGTAAAATATGTTGATGATAAATAAGCACATTGCAGATTCATCAGATTAATTCAAGCCACATGGAAAACCCATTTATCCAAACCAAGCATGATTAAGAACTAGGAAATATAGCACTTGTATATGTTTCTCATTTATTAAGTGCAACCCAATTCGATTTATTCCTCACATGGTATACAATAATAGAATGCAGCCACAGCAATTGAACATCGCATTGCAGAATTGAACCAAACAATTAACTAAACACCACAACAAATGAACCAAACGTTAACTGAGCACCACATTGCACAATATAACATACTCCTAATAGAAGATCAGACAGTTAACCAAACCAAGCATGCTTAACAACATGGAAATATAGCAATTGTATTTGTTTCTCATGTAATTAGTACAGCCAAATTTGATTTATTCCTCACATGGTATAAAATAAGAGAATGCGGCCATAGCAATTGAACATCGCATTGCTGAATTGAATCAAGCAGTTAACTAAACACCACAACAAATGAACGAAACGTTAACTGAGCACCACATTGCACAATATAACATATTCCTAATAGAAGATCAGACAGTTAACCAAACCAAGCATGCTTAACTACTTGGAAATATAACAATTGTATTTGTTTCTCATGTAGTTAGTACAGCCAATTCGATTTATTCCTCACATGGTATACAATAACAGAATGCAGCCATAACAATTGAACATCTCATTACAGAATTGAATCAAGCAGTTAACTAAACACCACAACATGTGAACCAAGCCACAACAAATGAACCAAGTAGTCAACTAAACACCAATTGAACAATATAACATACTCCTAATAGAAGTTCAGACAGTTAACCAAACCAAGCATGCTTAACAACTTGGAAATATTGCACCCTAAAGAATTGAACATCACATTTGGAGAATTGAACTAAGCAGTTAATTGAACACCACATTGCATGACATATAAAACATATACAGTATAGCAGAATATTGCATGGTAAAAGTAGATAGCACAATTCACTAGAATTTGTTATGGAAATGCAGTAGCTAGCAAACTGAACATGGGTCCTTTGTTGGGGATCGTAGCAGAAATTTAAAATTTTCTACGCATCACCAAGATCAATCTATGGAGTCATCTAGCAACGAGAGGGAGAGGAGTGCATCTACATACCCTTGTACATCGCGAGCGGAAGCGTTCAAGAGAACGGGGTTGATGGAGTCGTACTTGTCGTGATCCAAATCACCAAAGATCCTAGCGCCGAACGGACGGCACCTCCGTGTTCAACACACGTACGGAGCGAGGACGTCTCCCGCGCCTTGATCCAGCAAGGAGGAGGGAGAGGTTGAGGAAGAGGGCTCCAATAGCAGCACGACGGCGTGGTGGTGGTGGAGCAGCAGTACACCGGCAGGGCTTCGCCAAGCTCTTGCGGAGGAGGAGAGGTGTTGGGGAGGGGAGGGGCTGCGCCTTGGATGTGGCGTGCAACCCTCCCCTTGCCCCTCTATTTATAGGGGAAGGAGGAAGGGGGTCGGCCCCCTCTAGATGACATCTAGAGGGGGGGTGGCGGCCAAGGGGAGGGGGCTTGCCCCCCAAGCAAGGGGGGCGCCCCCTTAGGGTCCCCCCAACCCTAGGCGCATGGGCCCAAGGGAGGGATGCGCCCAGCCCATGTAGGGCTGGTTCCCTTTCCTCTACGGCCCATTAGGCCCTCCGAGAGAGGTGACCCCTCCCGGTGGACCCCCGGAACCCCTCCGGTGGCCCCGGTACAATACCGATATGCCCCCGAACCTTTCCGGTGACCGTATGTCAACTTCCTACATATAAATCTTCACTTCCGGACCATGCCGGAACTCCTCGTGACGTCCGGGTTCTCATCCGGGACTCCGAACAACATTCGGTAATAACATACAAGTCTTCCTAATAACCCTAGCGTCATCAAACCTTAAGTGTGTAGACCCTACGGGTTCGGGAACCATGCAGACATGACCGAGACAACTCTCCGGCCAATAACCAACAGCAGGATCTGGATACCCATGTTGGCTCCGACATGTTCCATGATGATCTCATCGGATGAACCACGATGTCAAGGATTCAAGCAATCCCGTATACAATTCCCTTTGTCAGTCGGCACGTTACTTGCCCGAGATTCGATCGTCAGTATCCCAATACCTCGTTCAATCTCGTTACCGGCAAGTCACTTTACTCGTTCCGTAATGCATGATCCCGTGACCAACTACTTAGTCACACTGAGCTCATTATGATGATGCATTACCGAGTGGGCCCAGAGATACCTCTCCGTCATACGGAGTGACAAATCCCAGTCTCGGTTCATGCCAACCCAACAGACACTTTCGGAGATACCTGTAGTGCACCTTTATAGCCACCCAGTTACGTTGTGACGTTTGGTACACCCAAAGCACTCCTACGGTATCCGGGAGTTGCACAATCTCATGGTCTAAGGAAATGATACTTGACATTCAGAAAAGCTCTAGCAAACGAACTACACGATCTTGTGCTATGCTTAGGATTGGGTCTTGTCCATCACATCATTCTCCTAATGATGTGATCCCGTTATCAATGACATCCAATGTCCATGGTCAGGAAACCGTAACCATCTATTGATTAACGAGCTAGTCAACTAGAGGCTCACTAGGGACATGTTGTGGTCTATGTATTCACACATGTATTACGATTTCTGGATAACACAATTATAGCATGAACAATAGACAATTATCATGAACAAGGAAATATAATAATAACCATTTTATTATTGCCTCTAGGGCATATTTCCAACAGTCTCCCACTTGCACTAGAGTCAATAATCTAGTTACATTGTGATGAATCGAACACCCATAGAGTTCTGGTGTTGATCATGTTTTGCTCGAGGGAGAGGTTTAGTCAACGGATTTGCGGCATTCAGGTCCGTATGCACTTTACAAATATCTATGTCTCCATTTTAAACATTTTCATGAATGGAGTTGAAGCGACGCTTGATATTCCTGGTCTTCCTGTGAAACCTGGGCTCCTTGGCAAGGGCAATAGCTCCAGTGTTGTCATAGGAGAGAGTCATCGGGCCCGATGCATTGGGAATAACTCCTAGGTCGGTAATGAACTCCTTCACCCAGATTGCTTCTTGTGCTGCCTCCGAGGCTGCCATGTACTCCACTTCACATGTAGATCCCGCCACGTCGCTTTGCTTGCATCTGCACCAGCTGACTGCCCCACCATTCAAGATATACACGTATCCTGTTTGTGACTTAGAGTCATCCAGATCTGTGTCGAAGCTAGCATCGACGTAACCCTTTACGACGAGCTCTTCGTCACCTCCATAAACGAGAAACATATCCTTAGTCCTTTTCAGGTACTTCAGGATATTCTTGACCGTTGTCCAGTGTTCCATGTCGGGATTACTTTGGTACCTTCCTACCAAACTTACAGCAAGGTTTACACCAGGTCTGGTACACAGCATGGCATACATAATAGACCCTATGGCTGAGGCATAGGGGACGACACTCATCTTTTCTCTATCTTCTGCCGTGGTCGGGCATTGAGCCATGCTCAATCTCGTACCTTGCAACACAGGCAAGAACCCCTTCTTGGACTGATCCATATTGAACTTCTTCAATATCTTGTCAAGGTATGTACTCTGTGAAGGACCAATGGGGCGTCTCGATCTATCTCTATAGATCTTGATGCCCAATATATAAGCAGCTTCTCCAAGATCCTTCATTGAAAAACACTTGTTCAAGTAGGCCTTTATGCTTTCCAAGAATTCTATATCATTTCCCACCAATAGTATGTCATCCACATATAATATGAGAAATGCTACAGAGCTCCCACTCACTTTCTTGTAAACATAGGCTTCTCCATAAGTTTGCGTAAACCCAAACGCTTTGATCATCTCATCAAATCGAATGTTCCAACTCCGAGATGCTTGCACTAGCCCATAGATTGAGTGTTGGAGCTTGCACACCTTGTCAGCATTCTTAGGATTGACAAAACCTTCTGGCTGCATCATATACAATTCTTCCTTAAGGAAACCATTAAGGAATGCCGTTTTGACATCCATTTGCCATATCTCATAATCATAGAATGCGGCAATTGCTAACATGATTCAGACGGACTTCAGCTTTGCTACGGGTGAGAAAGTCTCATCGTAGTCAACCCCTTCAACTTGTCGATAACCCATAGCGACAAGCCGAGCCTTATAGATGGTCACATTACCATCCGCGTCTGTCTTCTTCTTAAAGATCCATTTATTGTCTATGGCTCGCCGATCAATGGGAAAGTCAGTCAAAGTCCATACTTCCTTTTCATACATGGATCCTATCTCGGATTTCATGGCTTCCAGCCATTTGTCGGAATCTGGGCCCGCCATCGCTTCTTCATAGTTTGAAGGTTCACCATTGTCCAACAACATGATTTCCAGGACAGGGTTGCCGTACCACTCTGGTGCGGAACGTGTCCTTGTGGACCTACGAAGTTCAGTAGCAACTTGATCTGAAGTTTCATGATCATCATCATTAACTTCCTCTCTAATTGGTGCAGGCACCTCAGGAACATTTTTCTGAGCTGCGCCACTCTCCGGTTCAAGAGGCAATACTTCATCAAGTTCTACTTTCCTCCCACTTACTTCTTTCGAGAGAAACTCTTTCTCTAGAAAGGATCCATTCTTGGCAACAAAGATCTTGCCTTCGGATCTAAGGTAGAAGGTATACCCAATAGTTTCTTTAGGGTATCCTATGAAGCCACATTTTTCTGATTTGGGTTCGAGCTTTTCAGGTTGAAGTTTCTTCACATAAGCATCACATCCCCAAACTTTTAGAAACGACAGCTTAGGTTTCTTCCCAAACCATAATTCATACGGTGTCATCTCAACGGATTTTGACGGAGCCCTATTTAAAGTGAATGCGGTAGTCTCTAAAGCATAGCCCCAAAATGATAGCGGTAGATCGGTAAGAGACATCATAGATCGCACCATATCCAATAGAGTGCGATTACAGCGTTCGGACACACCATTACGCTGAGGTGTTCCAGGCGGAGTGAGTTGTGAAACTATTCCACATTTCCTTAAGTGCATGCCAAATTCGTGACTCAAATATTCTCCCCCACGATCTGATCGCAAGAACTTGATTTTCCTGTCATGTTGATTCTCAACCTCACTCTGAAATTCCTTGAACTTTTCAAAGGTCTCAGACTTGTGTTTCATTAACTAGACATACCCATATCTACTCAAGTCATCAGTGAGGGTGAGAACATAACGATAGCCACTGCGAGCCTCAACACTCATTAGACCGCACACATCAGTATGTATGATTTCCAATAAGTTGGTTTCTCGCTCCATTGTTCCGGAGAACGGAGTCTTGGTCATTTTGCCCATGAGGCATGGTTTGCACATGTCAAATGATTCATAATCAAGAGACTCCAAAAGTCCATCTGCATGGAGTTTCTTCATGCGTTTGACACCAATGTGACCAAGGCGGCAGTGCCACAAGTATGTGGGACTATCATTATCAACCTTACATCTTTTGGTATTCACACTATGAATATGTGTAACATCACGTTCGAGATTAAATAAGAATAAACCATTGACCAGCAGGGCATGACCATAAAACATATCTCTCATATAAATAGAACAACCATTATTCTCGAATTTAAATGAGTAGCCATCTCATATTAAACAAGATCCTGATACAATGTTCATGCTCAAAGCTGGCACTAAATAACAATTATTGAGGTTTAAAACTAATCCCGTAGGTAAATGTAGAGGTAGCGTGCCGACGGCGATCACATCGACCTTGGAACCATTCCCGACGCGCATCGTCACCTCGTCCTTCGCCAGTCTCCGCTTATTACGCAGCTCCTGTTTTGAGTTACAAATATGAGCAACCGCACCGGTATCAAATACCCAGGAGCTACTACGAGTACTGCTGGTAAGGTACACATCAATAACATGTATATCACATATACCTTTGGTGTTGCCGGCCTTCTTGTCTGCTAAGTACTTGGGGCAGTTCCGCTTCCAATGACCACTTCCCTTGCAATAAAAACACTCAGTCTCGGCCTTGGGTCCATTATTTGGCTTCTTCCCAGCAGCTTGCTTACTGGGCGCGGAAACTCCCTTGCCGTCCTTCTTGAAGTTCTTTTTACCCTTGCCTTTCTTGAACTTAGTGGTTTTATTCACCATCAACACTTGATGTTCCTTTTTGATTTCCACCTCCGCTGATTTCAGCATTGAATATACCTCGGGAATGGTCTTTTCCATCCCCTGCATATTGAAGTTCATCACAAAGCTCTTGTAGCTAGGTCGGAGCGACTGAAGGATTCTGTCAACGACCGCATCATCCGGGAGATTAACTCCCAGCTGAGACAAGCGGTTGTGCAACCCAGACATTTTGAGTATGTGCTCGCTGATGGAACTATTCTCCTGCATCTTACAACTGTAGAACTTGTCGGAGACTTCATATCTCTCGACCCGGGCATGAGCTTGGAAAACCATTTTCAGCTCTTGGAACATCTCATATGCTCCGTGTTTCTCAAAACGCTTCTGAAGCCCCGGTTCTAAGCTGTAAAGCATGTCGCACTGAACCAGGGAGTAATCATCAACACGGGACTGTCAAGCATTCATAACGTCTTGGTTTGCTAGGGGTGGTGCTTCAAGGACATATGCTTTCTTGGCAGCTATGAGGATGATCCTCAAGTTCCGAACCCAGTCCGTATAGTTGCTACCATCGTCTTTCAGCTTGGTTTTCTCTAGGAACGCGTTGAAGTTGAGGACAACATTAGTGTGGGCCATTTGATCTACAAGACATATTGTAAAGATTTTAGACTAAGTTCATCTAATCAAATTATTTAATGAACTCCCACTCAGATAGACATCCCTCTAGTCATCTAAGTGATACATGATCCGATTCAACTAGGCCGTGTCCGATCATCACGTGAGACGGACTAGTCATCATCGGTGAACATCTTCATGTTGATCGTATCTTCTATACGACTCATGTTCGACCTTTCGGTCTTCCGTGTTCCAAGGCCATGTATGTACATGCTAGGCTCGTCGAGTCAACCTAAGTGTTTTGCGTGTGTAAATCTGGCTTACACCCGTTGTATGCGAACGTTAGAACCTATCACACCCAATCATCACGTGGTGCTTCGGAACAATGGACCTTAGCAACGGTGCACAGTTAGGGAGAACACTTTCTTGAAATTATTGCGAGGGATCATCTTATTTATGCTACCGTCGTTCTAAGCAAATAAGATGTAAAACATGATAAACATCACATGCAATCAAATAGTGACATGATATGGCCAATATCATTTTGCTCCCTTTGATCTCCATCTTCGGGGCGCCATGATCATCGTCGTCACCAGTATGACACCATGATCTCCATCATCATGATCTCCATCATCGTGTGTTCGTGAAGTTGTCTCGTCAACTATTACTTCTACTACTACGGCTAACGGTTAGCGATAAAGTAAAGTAATTACATGACGTATAAGTTGACACGCAGGTCATAAATAAATTAAGACAACTCCTATGGCTCCTACCGATTGTCATACTCATCGACATGCAAGTCGTGATTCCTATTACAAGAACATGATCAATCTCATACATCACATATATCATTCATCACATCCTTTTGGCCATATCACATCACACGGCATATCCTGCAAAAAAAGATAGACGTCCTCTAATTGTTGTTGCAAGTTTTTACGTGCCGCTATAGGTTTCTAGCAAGAACGTTTCTTACCTACGCCAAAACCACAACGCGATATGCCAATTTCTATTTACCCTTCATAAGGACCCTTTTCATCGAATCCGATCCGACTAAAGTGGGAGAGACAGACACCCGCTAGCCACCTTATGCAACTAGTGCATGTGAGTCAGTGGAACTAGTCTCACGTAAGCGTACGTGTAAGGTCGGTCCGGGCCGCTTCATCCCACGATGTCGCCGAATCAAGATAATACTAGTAACACCAAGTAAATTGACAAAATCGACGCCCACAACAACTTGTGTTCTACTCGTGCATAGAAACTACGCATAGACCTAGCTCATGATGCCACTGTTGGGGATTGTAGCAGAAATTTAAAATTTTCTACGCATCACCAAGATCAATCTATGGAGTCATCTAGCAACGAGAAGGAGAGGAGTGCATCTACATACCCTTGTAGATCGCGAGCGGAAGCGTTCAAGAGAACGGGGTTGATGGAGTCGTACTCGTCGTGATCCAAATCACCGAAGCTCCTAGCGCCGAACGGACGGCACCTCCACGTTCAACACACGTACGGAGCGAGGACGTCTCCCGCGCCTTGATCCAGCAAGGAAGGAGGGAGAGGTTGAGGAAGAGGGCTCCAATAGCAGCACGACGGCGTGGTGGTGGTGGAGCAGCAGTACTCCGGCAGGGCTTCGCCAAGCTCTTGCGGAGGAGGAGAGGTGTTGGGGAGGGGAGGGGCTGCGCCTTGGATGTGGTGTGTAGCCCTCCCCTTGCCCCTCTATTTATAGGGGAAGGAGGAAGGGGGCTGGCCCCCTCTAGATGAGATCTAGAGGGGGGGGCGGCGGCCAAGGGGAGGTGGCTTGGCCCCCAAGCAAGGCGGCGCCCCCTTAGGGTTTCCCCCCCAACCCTAGGCGCATGGGCCCAAGGGGGGATGCACCCAGCCCATGTAGGTATGGTTCCCTTTCCTCTACTGCGCATTAGGCCCTCCGAGAGAAGTGGCCCCTCCCGGTGGACCCCCGGAACCCCTCCGGTGGCCCCGGTACAATACCGATATGCCCCCGAACCTTTCCGGTGACCGTATGACAACTTCCTAGATATAAATCTTCACCTCCGGACCATTCCGGAACTCCTCGTGACGTCTGAGATCTCATCCGGGACTCCGAACAACATTCGGTAATCACATACAAGTCTTCCTAATAACCCTAGCGTCATCGAACCTTAAGTGTGTAGACCCTACGGGTTGGAGAACCATGCAGACATGACCGAGACAACTCTTCGGCCAATAACCAACAGCTGGATCTGGATACCCATGTTGGCTCCCACATGTTCCACGATGATCTCATCGGATGAACCATGATGTCGAGGATTCAAGCAATCCCGTATACAATTCCCTTTGTCAGTCGGCACGTTACTTGCCCGAGATTCGATCGTCGGTATCCCAATACCTCGTTCAATCTCGTTACCGGCAAGTCACTTTACTCGTTCCATAATGCATGATCCCGTGACCAACTACTTAGTCACACTGAGCTCATTATGATGATGCATTACCGAGTGGGCCCAGAGATACCTCTCCGTCATACGGAGTGACAAATCCCAGTCTCGATTCATGCCAACCCAACAGACACTTTCGGAGATACCTGTAGTGCACCTTTATGGCCACCCAGTTACGTTGTGACGTTTGGTACACCCAAAGCACTCCTACGGTATCCGAGAGTTGCACAATCTCATGGTCTAAGGAAATGATACTTGACATTCAGAAAAGCTCTAGCAGACGAACTACACGATCTTGTGCTATGCTTAGGATTGGGTCTTGTCCATCACATCATTCTCCTAATGATGTGATCCCATTATCAATGACATCCAATGTCCATGGTCAGGAAACCGTAACCATCTATTGATTAACGAGCTAGTCAACTAGAGGCTCACTAGGGACATGTTGTGGTCTATGTATTCACACATGTATTACGATTTCCGGATAACACAATTATAGCATGAACAATAGAAAATTATCATGAATAAGGAAATATAATAATAACCATTTTATTATTGCCTCTTGGGCATATTTCCAACAGTCTCCCACTTGCACTAGAGTCAATAATCTAGTTACATTGTGATGAATCGAACACCCATAGAGTTCTGGTGTTGATCATGTTTTGCTCGAGGGAGAGGTTTTGTCAACGGATTTGCGATCTGGACTTGATGTTTTAATGATATGGTTGGGTTTTACCTTAATGATCTTTAGTAGTTGCGTATGCTTGCTAGAGTTCCAATCATAAGTGCATATGATCCAAGAAGAGAAAGTATGTTAGCTTATGCCTCTCCCTCATATGAAATTGCAATGACGACTATCGGTCTTGTTAACAATTGCCTAGGACAATTCCGCACATCGACCCATCATTATTCCACACTCGCTATTTATAATATTTAGTAATATATTATAACTTTATGATAACAACACCTACTTTCATATTTTAGCTCTATGATATCATGCAAAGTTATCCTCTTCATAACCACAACGTAGTTTTATTTCTCGTTTCTAGTTGGAAGCAAACGTTCGGTTTACGTAGAGTCGTATCAGTGGCAGATAGGACTTGAGAGAATATTGATCTTACCTTTAGCTCGTTGTGGGTTCGACACTCTATACTTATCACTTCCACCATTGGCAATTTCTACGATGATTCCCTACACTTGGGGATTATCAAGCTCTTTTCTGGCACCGTTGCCGGGGAGCAATAGTGTGGGGTTGATATTCTCGTGTGTGCTTGTTTGCTTTCTTCACTAAGTAGATTTTGTTTTTCCTTCTTTGTTTTTGTTTAGTTGTGGGTGAAACATACAATTTTTTTAAAATAATGGAAATACAAAAAATTACTTGCCTCTCATACCTAAAAAGTTTTTCAATAAGAGAAGTGATTGGAAGGTTATGCATTGGAGAAATGAGGGTCGACCTTGAACACTTGTGTTCATGCTCATGGAAACAATGTAAAACAATTCATGGAAGCTTCTCTTAAAATAATTATCCCCTTGTATATATACATTGTATTATAAAAATAATGTTCCAAGCCTTGGTTTTAGGATGATTAGATTGCTTGTTTACTTTGTGCAGTACAAAAACAGAAAATTTGGCTGTAGCGTGTGATTTTACATTTTTTACTGGAAAGTCAAATTGGTCTGAAACTTTTTGCACATTACTTTTGTACAAATTTTTTAAATTTTCATGTATTTTTAGAAGTTTTTGGAGTTACAGAAGTTTACTAAACTTCCAGATTACTACAGACTGTCCTGTTTTTGACAGATTCTGTTTTGTATGAGTTGTTCGCTTATTTTGATGAATCTATGGGTAGTATCGGGGGGTATGAACCATGGTGAAGTTGGAATACAATAGATATAGTTCTAATATGAAATTGGAATAAGTTTGCAACAGTACCTAAAGGTAGTGATTTGCTTTATTACACTAACAGATCTCACAAAGTTTTGTTAAAGTTTTGTGCGGATGAAGTGTTCGAAGATCGAGGAGCGACCAATATGAGAAGAATAAATAAAGGCAAGAGCTCAAGATTGGGGATGCCCAAGGCACCCCAAGTAAATATTTCAAGGATACTCAATCATCTAAGCTTGGGGATGCCCTGGCTGGCATCCCATCTTTCTTCTTCAACAATTATCGGTATATCTCAGTTTTTGTTTTGTTCACATAATTTGTGTCCTTTGTGTTTTTGTTTTTTCCTTTAAGAACCATGCTAGTATGAGATAGACCTTTATTGATAAATGTAATACTTCATGTGCTTCACTTATATATTTTAAGTATGATCTTATAGATTTCCTCGTTTTGCTTCACTTATATCTTTTAAGTATGATCTTATAGAATTGCTCTTTGTGCTTCACTTAAATCTTTTGAGTATGGTTTTATAGAATGCTTCGTGTGCTTCACTTATATATTTTGAGCTTGGATATTGGTTTGTCTATATTAATTGTAGAATGCTCCATGAACTTCAATTATATCTTTTGGAGTATGAATAATACTATCATCTAAAGTGGATTTAGAATAAGTTTGCTCCCACTATCCTGAATGAGAAATTTTTTGCTTATGTGAAGACTAGTAAAATTTGTATGCTTGTAGATCATGAACAAAATGCTTTCTATGCTGGTTATATTGTTGAACTCATTCGTGATGCTACTGAAAATTATTATGAGGGAGGAATACATGTTTGTAGGAGTTGCAATAATATCAAGTTTCCTCTCTATGTACTTAAAGTTTCGAAGTTATACTTGTTTTGCCTTCCTATGCTAGTTGATTCGTGTTCCCATAAATTGTGTGCTCAAAAAATCCCTAGGAATAGGAAGTGGGTTAGTTTTAAATGTTCTAGTCATATTCTTCATGATGCTCTCTTTATGATTCAATTCTTATCTTTTATGTGAGCATCACTGAAATCATCATGCCTAGCTAAAAGGCATTAAAGAAAAGCGCTTGTTGGGAGACAAACCAATATTTACCCTTACTATTTTTGTGTGTTTACATGATTAAGATACTGTAGTAATCATTTTTATAGCTTTTGTTTCAATAAAGTGCCAAGTAAGACCTTTGGGAACACTTGGGTGAAAGTTAATGTGATATTGCTGTAAAAAAACAGAAACTTTGCGCTCACGAGATTAGCTGTCATTTTTTTTACAGAAGAGTGAAATTGAGTTGATTATTTTTGCAGAAGATTAATAGACAAACTCCTCACGTCCACCAATTTATTTCATAATTTTTTGAGTGGCAGAAGTATGGTTGCTGTTCAGATCATTACAGACTGTTCTGTTTCTGACAGATTCTGTTTTCATTGCATAGTTTGCTTGTTTTCTAGTTTCTATGGCTTGTATTTCTCAATATAAATTGTAGAAATGATAGGGTACAGTAGGAATTGTGTGAGAACAATTATGAACCTTGTCTTTGACAGTACAAAAGTGAATGGTTTACTCTTTATCATACTAACCTATCTCACAAAGTTCCGTTAAGTTTTGCGTGATTGAAGTTTTCAAGATTTGGGTGAGATATCGATATGAGGAGAATAAGGAGTGAAAAGACCCTAAGATTGGGGATTCCCAAGGCACTCCAAGGTAATATTCAAGGAAGACTCAAGCACCTAAGCTTGGGGATGCCCCGGAAGGCATCCCCTCTTTCGTCTGCAAAACTATCGGTATACCCTACTCGGAGCTATATTTTTATTCGTCACATGATATGTGTTTTTCTTGGAGAGTATTTTAAATTTTACTTGCTGTTTGAATAAAATCTTTGGATCTGAAATCTTGAATGAAAAAGAATCCTCCCATGGCGGTTTAATTATTTGACTACTCAGTATTCTTCACTTATATCTTTTTGAAGTAGTTTGTCATTTACTCACGTGCTTCACATATATCTTATGCGAATGAATTTCAAACACCAGGGCACCGTTGATTGCCGGAAAAACATTGAGATTCCTGGTTTTTAAATTCTAGTAAATCTAAAACTCATCTGAAATTCATGAAACTTGGCATGCTATCATGGAGCGGCATCAACATGTCGTGGTAATTTTTTTTGCCCCATTTGGGTATATGCTTCTCACAAACCGGAGATTCTCACAACAAGCATGATGGTTTTTGGTGGTTTTCGGTAGGGAATGCCACACCTTTGGGGACGGAAGGTTATCCATTGCCTCTTATTGCTTTCAATTTTTTTCTCTCGTGTCAACATAGAATAACAGGAGTGTTGTGTGAATTTTTTTGATTTTTCGGGATTCGTTTGGACATTTTTATGCATTTATGTGCATAATTCAATTTTGAACTACATGTGCATGCTCCAGTCCATATAAATTGGTTGAAAAATCAAATCTGTGTCCTTGGGTGCATACTTAGGTCCCATGCAAGAAATGGGAATTAATTTCAAACACTAGGGCACCGTTGATTGCCGGCAAAACATTGAGATGCCTGGTTTTTTAAATTCTAGTAAATCTAAAACTCGTCTGAACTTCATGAAACTTGGCATGCTATCATGGAGCAGCATCAACATGCCGTGGTAATTTTTTTGTCCCATTTGGGTATATGCTTCTTACAAACCGGCACTACAAAAAAATACACTTCTGTGATGATACGTGTTTGTCACAGTAGGTCGCTTTTTTGTCATGCGTGTACATCCATGACAAATTTATGACAGAATCAAGATAGTCATACCTGTGATGTCGTAGAAGTGTTCCATGACATTACCAAAATTATCATCACGGAAGTGTCCACTTCCATGACGATAAATCGCGCGTCACAGAAGTGCTTTCATCAAGGGTGACCGACACGTGGCATCCACCGTAACGGAACGCCGTTAAGCTATCGGGTCGGGTTTTGGATCCGATAACCTGTTAACAGCCCCGACCAATGGGGATTTTCCATGTGTAAAATCATCATTGGCTAGAGGAAACACGTGTCGGCTCATCGTCGGGACAGATGTCATCCACTCACTGGACAGAAGGCGCCTATGATACGTCGACACATGGCACGGCCCAACAAGTTTAAATGGGCCAGCCCAACTAAAGGCCCACAAGATTTTGCGGACCATAATGGGCCGGCCCAGCTAAAGGCCCACAAGATTTTGCGGGCCATAATGGGTTGGCCCAGGTAAAGGCCCACAATATTTTTGTGTGCCATAATGGGCCGGTCCAGGTAAAGGCCCACAAGATTCTTGTGGGTCATAATGGGCCGACCCAGCTAAAGGCCCACGAGATTTCGCCGACATTAATGGGCCGGCCCAGCTGTAGGCCCACAAGATTTTGAGGACCCTAGTAGGCCGGCCCATTAACTGGTAGCCATGTTTTGGGCCAAATGTCGGCCCATATTTGATCCGGTCCATTAATGGCCTGCCACGCTCCGGGCCTAATAGTGGCCTATATGAGATCCGGCCGGTTAAAAGCTTACCATGTTCTGGGCCAAATTACGGCCCAGATCAGGTCCGACCCTTTAAGAGGCTTTGGGCTCAATCAGATTCGGCCCGTCAACTGGACACTATGCTTTTGGGCCCACTTGCTAAAGGCCCACTTAGTAATTCAGCCTGATATTAGTTTTGGCCTGTTAAGGGCACGTTTAACATTTCGGCCCTATATTAATTTCGGCCTGTTAAAAGCCTGCCATATAGTTGGGCCTAACTACGGCCCGGTTTGCATCCGGCCTGCTCGCAGTCGATATCTGATTGGGCCAAACAAGGACCCAGACAATTTTGGCCTGTTAAAAGCCTATGATTTGATTCGCACAATCATGGGCCGGGGTTCATTTTGGGCTGCTGCGTAACTAGTAAGAATTAAGAACAAACCTGCTCTATACAATAAAGAAATTACGGCATAGTAACTAAGAATAGACCTACACTACACAATAAAGGATTTAAGGTATATTACATCCACTGGGCATCAAAGTTCGCCACCAGTGATCATAAAGCGCAACGAAGAAGCAGATTACAAAAACTGGGCACCATTGCAGCGTAACAAAATAATACCGAACCGAGACCACTTCCAAGACAGTTCAAGAAAGGTTAGCCTTGCGGGGGAACTGCTGCACAAGCTGCTGAGCAAGGCTGTGAGACCGGCCTAGCATGTCGGTCATAGCTTCCAGGTGTAGCTGTTTAGCGATGAGGTTCTCATTGGTGTTCTCCACAATCTTTCTTAGAGATAGGACTTCAAGTCGAAGTTGAGTTGCAGAATGCCTTTCTGCTAGAACTTGGGACTGAAGAAGTCGAACTGATTCAGACAACGAATTATGTGAGCTTGTTTGACTGTTAGTCTCAAGTAACTTGAACACTGCATCAAGACAAGACTTTGGGGTTGTCTCGCTATCTTCAAGATGTTTTGCCTTCTTTGCTGCAATATATGTCGGGTTTGTCTCACAGCCTTCAGTAGACTTGTGCATGCCATCAGGCATATCACCCTGAAACAAAGCAGAGAGATGACATGTTTTGCACGTGTATAAACAAAGATGATAACTGTTCTGTCAATTCTATCCAATTTCAAATTAGAAAATAAAGAGTATGTTCAAAATATCAATAGCATAATTTGGCATTGTTCATAATGCGGGGAGCTTCACCACACTACTGGATTACCATGTCAACATAACAAGCATAGATGAAGGGCAAAGAAAATCATTGTATCTATTTTGGATAATGTGCATGGCATGTTGTTCATATCATCAGCCACATCAGTAAGATAAAACAGGAGATGACAAGGTGCAAACGTTGGCTGCTTCACCACACATTGGATTATAGATCCACAAAAACAAGCATACATATAGGAGTATTAAGTAATGTGCATGGTATGAATAAGGAATTTGGTTTTACAAGTAAAACTTAGAACTTACGGTTCTTACGAACATGCATTTTGGTAGAAACAGCAAACTAAACAGCAGTAAACGATAGGGAGTATGAGCAAATTAAATAGCAGTTGAGGATAAACGCTTTAGAAGGACTGACTTACATTAACAGTTAACACCGGCTTTATAATGCCCTTCTCCATGGAAAGGGAAGGATAACTCAAGAATTTCAGCACAGAATCTTCTTCATAAGCATTGCCTGTACTCTACATTTTGTAGAGAGTAATTATAGATATGATAATACTGGGAGGGATAGAGGATAATGAAGATAAGATGTAGATTGATGCTACATAATCAACTACCAATCCCTGGAAGTACAACCGTTACAGGACAAAATGTACTGACAAGAGCAATGGGCTACACTTCTGCACTGGCATTGTCTGTGTATTCTACTTGTTGGTAATATTAAATATAGATCTGATATTTTTTAGTAAATGGTGGGCGAGGGAGATAAGATGCAGAATGCTACAAAATGAACCAATCCCTCTTCCCATAATACAAGAGTGTTTTGAACACTGGTGTACTGTACAAAACGTTCTTATATTATGGGACGGAGGGAGTAGCTGTTAATGTAAGTACAGTGATAGACCACATTCAGTCCTTACAAGAGGACTGCAGAGCTAAACCTCCTCAAAAGCATTGGGTTGATTCTAAATTTATGTAAGAGTCCATACAGATCTTATAATGTCCACCAAATGGATGATTACGAGGCTAACATGTGCATTGATGCTACATAATCAAACAACTATGAATGTAAGTATGGTCATACAGGGCAAGAGGTACTCACAAGAGCAATGCAGTGTGCAGTATAGTTGCGAGATTCTGTGGTCCCTTGAGAACGAATGTTCTTCTGCTAACAGTTTTCGTACAAGTGAGACATTAAGGCAAATGCAGAAATGTAGTTCAAATTGTGATGTGATATCATAGACAGTACCTTACGCTGCAGCCGAGACCAATGTGTAACAAGATTATTCTAGTCACCGTCGGATAAATGTAGCACCGGAGACTTCACAGAAATTTCATTCAGAGGCTTGCCATCGAAGTGCGCTTGCCTCAGGTAGGAACGATACTTCATCAACGAGTGCTTGAAAAGCGCAACCAACCTTTGCTCGTCATCACAATCCAGTTTGCGCCTCACCTATTTAAAAGAATGAAATCTTGTGTCTTCTGTCAGCAGAAACATATGCAGTAATGACCATGAATAACATTAGTACATTACTTACGCGTAAGTTGCGGAGGAAGACTGGAAATTGTTCTGTGTCTGTGGTATAATCTTTCCATGAAGGAAAGATGCGCACAAAGTTCCTGACAACAACATAAGCTTTGTCTTCTAAACTGGGAAGAAATGGAATAGGGGTCCTATTTGCTGCAATTGGGGCTCTCTCTGGTTCAAAAAGGGATTTGGCAACTGGATTTGGTGTACTCTTTGCTGGAATGGGGGTTTTGCGTCGTAGAGCTGGTGCTATGTCAACTGGCATAATCATATTGTTTGCTACAGTTTGGGGTCTGTTGAGTTGGGGCATCAGAAATGACCAGTGTAGTAGGACTAGAGTCTGCTAGAGTTGGGGTATTTTGTGGGTCAGGTGATATTGCAACTACACCTAATGGGCTATTTGATTTATCAGGTGCCACTACCTTTTCCAAATACTTTGCTTGTGCTCCTCCATGATCAGCAATCGCCCTCTTCCTTTTGAACGACTGATACACAAGAACATCATTTGAATGGATAAATATGGTATGATGACAGATGGAATATGTACTAAAAATGGATAGGCAGGGCGTATTCACATACACGATGTGTAAACTAAGCTAATGGCAGTTCAACAAAGTAGAAGCAATGCAAAGCATCAGTTGCAAGATATGTGCGAGCAATGTAAGCTTGGAAAGTTAGAGCAAGTACCTTGATGGGTGAATAAGATAGGGCATCTTCCTCTGACTCCTCCACTAGGGAGCTACATTGACTTAGGTCTCCCTCTAGCTCAGAATCACTGTTAGGATCATATTCTGAGCATGAATCTGTATGTGGAGTGTGTTTGCATTGCATTGCATCCAGACTTGATTTCAGTCCCTTAATGCCAAGTTTGACAGCCATGGCATTGTTCTGCTTTATTCTTTTCATGCGCGCAAGCTCATAATCATTATGATGCTGTTCAGAATCTGAGATTCATGAAAACATAAAAAGTAGTCAGATTATCTATGGAATGCATTGCAGTTTCAACTCGGAGAGTGTCTCCCTATAAACCCTTGCATATGCAAAGTTCACCTCCCCAACCATGTTGACCAGACCACACACAGAGATACACACCCGAGCGGCGAACATGCATTTTCGAAACTAATTTAGGAACATTTAGCTGACCAATTAAACAACTCTGTTTGAATAATATCATATTCGTATTTGAACAACTAAGCTTGTTTAGCTTGATGGGTGGAGCAGTGTTATTATGACACGAAGCATGTATTCTGATCGTATAGTGATCATAAAAGGGGGAAACTCTAAGCATATATTTTTTAGCAAAAGAGGGTTTCCCCTCTGATTTCTATTAAAGAAACCACCACGGAACCAACATCATCAATTAAACCCTAAGCATGATCAATTAAACCGTATTATGGCTGTGCCATGGCAGATTTGAAGCTGCAAACCGGAGAAATGATATTTAGCATCCATTGTTTGCTTCGAACTAAGAACTAAATTCTAAGGGCTGAAAAGAAAGTAGAGTAACCAAGTTAAGATCTATTTTCTGGTTGAGATCAAAAAGTTGAGGAGATATGAAGTACCACCTCTTTTGTGGCGCCGTGTAGGCATCGGGGTTGCGATGGCTGTCGGTGGCGTTGAAGCAGATCTGTGACGGTAGACGGGTGCATCGGGGGATAAGTCCCGTTGCGGTGGAAGAGAAGGTCGTGTGAGCGTCCCCGGCAAAGAGGACGACAGCGCCGATGAAGCGAGAGGACGTGATGCAAGGCTATTGGTCCGTCGCCGTGGATGAGAAACGTCCATCTCTAGCAGTGGATGACGCGGTCTTGGTAGGTGCTCCGGCATGGTGGAGGACAGTGGCGATGGATGTGGTGGAGGACGGTGGCGATGGATGGGGTGGCGGACGGAGGCTGGTATGGGAATGGGGTGTTCTAGCGCGAACGGTGTATGAATGGGAAAATGGAGGGAGAGGTACGGGGAACCATGTTTTTGGGACGCGTCTGTCTGAAATATGGGAAAGTTACGAACTTATCTCCCGTTTCAAATTTGGACGTCTCGTCGGTTGGGGATAGGACGGTAATCTCGCATCTCCCAAATATTTGCCGGTAACTATTTCGGGTGAGGAGAGGGTGTTTTGCCGCCCACGGTTGGTGCCCACGGTGTATGAACGGGGCTGACAAGTAGGGCGGTTGTGTCACGTCTGATGGAAGTTACACATCTGCCCCTATTTAAAATATTAGCCTACATCTATTTCGGACGAGGAGAGGGTGTTTTGCCGCCCACCATGTATGAATGGGGAATGGAGGGAGAAACAGAGGTCTTTCGGACGAGCTTGAATCAAATGAGTTTTGCCACCCATGTTTGATGCCCACCATGTCAGAATGGGCTCAGAGGCGGTCGTGTCATGTCTAATTGAAGTTACTAACCTACCCCTATTTAGAGCAGTGGAAATCGGGCCGATGGATTGTCCGTGTAATGGGTAGACAGTAATTTCCATCTCCCAAACACTTGGCTTCGGGCAGCCGATGTGGGAGTGGACATTTTGCTGTTTCTTTCGAATTTTGGGACAATAAGCATCCACGTTTACCCTGGCAACTAAATTCGAATCCATTGTGCATTCCTATATGAATCTTTATAAATCAATCTATGTGTTTTTATATATCTTCAAAAGGACGACAAAGATGTATTCCACTGTCATATATGAATATGGTTTACAAATGCCGATACTCAAATTCAAAAACTAGAATCCATTTTAAGGTGAATTCGAATATTTGGAATACTTCATGTCCAACTCAAATGTCACACGCAGCATAATGTGTACTCCCATTTATATATGTACACAAGCGATGTATCAAGATTCAAATACCGAGTCAATCAACCAAGAATGTACGGAACTAACAGACATATAAACACTTATAGAGTATATGGATCAATAATATCAACTAACATACATAAGCCAGGCCGCTGTACTTTATTTTGGCTACAACAACATCCTTTTTTTAGCCAGCATCTTGGCCCTTTCCGATGTGTGCCACTTATGGTCCATCTATACTACTATTGCTGAATGCACATTCAGCCCGATTGGCATATTTGTAGGTCTGGCACAACAATCCAAATGAAATGTCTCCGAGTCTTATCAATTAATACAGACTTGTGCTCAAATAAAATTACAAACAAAAAAACAATTATTAGATGATCTCTAAAACAAATGGTTTGATTGATTACATGAACAGACAACACAAAGGTTATTCAACTATGGAAAGAACATTTCACCTATGATTTACCAAGTAGGAATTTAATTTCCTTTTTTCCTTCAGGACCTTAACAATCTAGTCAGTCTCAGCTTGCTTCGTTTTGAAATCCACCAAATATTTAATGGTTGTCTTGAGTACTGCTTGTGATTGTGCTGTTTGCTTCCTCAACATGTCAACTTCATCTCTAAGTGCAGAAGCAGAATCTCTTTCTACCACTAGTTTAGCCTCTAGAGCATCAGCAGTTGGCAATTCATAATGCACGATTGGGCCGGTACCACTGTTGTGGGATGATGCAACGTCCATGGGGACCTCGCTCTTTGATCTTGGGCTAACCTGTTTTGCCATTAAAGTTTGGATTCAGAAAAGTTGAAGTTAGCAAAACATCTCAACTAGGAGTTATAACAGCAAACCAGTTAAACAAACAAGGAATTAAAGAGTTTCAATTGGATGCTAAAAAGTAGTTATTAACATCATTGTAACCCGCAGTTGCAGCAGCAAAGCAGTTAAACAAACAAGTAGATATTTAAGTTAAGGCAAACAGGTAATTCTTAACAGTAAGTATCAAACACATAGATAGGCGCAGTCTACAATATGATTAACAGGCTGTGCCATTATGTAATCAGTAGCAAACTAAATTAAGCCAAGCAACGTAATTGAACAATTTTGCAATAAGTGGCTAACTAAAATTCCAAGAAGCAGGTAACTGAACTTACGCTAGTTCTTTGTACAGGCACACTGCAACCTCTTTTTCGCTTACAATGTTGTACGAAGGAGTCCATGGCATCAATTGCTTGGATACGCAGTCCCAATACTTCTTTCTTCCCACACTGCATGGGTAAGTCGAATGGTTAATCTGGTAAGATGGTGCGTCCTTGATATGTTATATGAGGACGTGTAGTCAGACTAGTTTTAGCGAAACACATCACACTGGCTTTTACTGTATATTTCATGCGATTACTTTTGGCATATCAAGATCTAGGCAATCTACAATAGGATGAAAAGACTGGCATCCTTCACATTATTGGCGAACTCAGTTCATAGAAACAAGCAATTCAACCATTCTGTGGGTAAATCAAAAGCGCCACTGGAATATTTTTCACTATCCAATCATACATGCAAAAAGGGGGCGACGCCACCATAGGGGCTGGTATGGGAAGCCGCCTCAGATGGCTGGAAAGTGTGCACCTATTTTGAGTCGTCCAGGTTGGCCCATGCTAGTTTTGTTCGTCCCAACGCACGAGCAGGCAATGTAAAAAATGAAGAAAAATGTTTCAATTTGGATGGGCCAATAACATAAGTGTAAGGCAGGCCCTATAGCAGGCTCGCGGCCCAAACGAGCGCCTCCCATACCGAGTGACACCAGGAAAAATCCCAATTCATTTGCTCCAGCCTCCAGTCTGGTTCGCTACTAACCTAGCCGCCACTGGACATACCGACACAGCACTTCCTCGCGCCCTCGTTGGAGGGCGGTCGCCGGGCTTCAAGCGAACGGAAGGACAAGAAGATGAAGATCCAACCCTGGGTGTAGCCTGTGGGAGGCAGCGGCGGCAACACGGGCATGGTATCGAGCTTGCGCAAACGGACAGTCACATCTTGCAAGAGTAGCATGCGCAACGAGCAGGTACATCACATCCCTGATTATATCTAATTCAACTCTTCAATTTCTGGCCAATAGTTAAACCTGACGGTGTTGTAAAACTGCTTGTATGTAGGGAATCTATGAGAAAATGAAACCAATTTCTACTTATTTATAACTCCCCCAATCAATACTGAACTGACTGAATCTGATGTATCTAATCAAGTTTCCGGTGCAAACATACAAGCTCATGTTGTTCTTGAGCCTGAAGTGTCTAATGAACAGACTGGTAATGAAGGATTTGATGCAAACATTTTACATGCTCCTGGTGATGAACATATAGTGTCTAATGAGGAATCTAATGCAAGCATTTTGCAAGCTCATTGAAGGATTTAGTGTCTAATGATGATCTGCTATGTTGAGAGAGACAGAGATTTGCAGGCATTGATGACAAGCAAATTATAGTTCATTTTCATAGCTTGAGGAAACGTCGAGGTCATCTACCAGAAAGTCCCCGTATCATGACAACATAGCATAAATACTTTTCTAATCTGTTGTTTGAAACTATTGACATACTTGTGCAGGATAGATATATTGATATGCAGTTTGCGCACTGGTTATACGTGCAATTACACTTCGATATTTTCAGCCAAAGAACGAATAATTCAAGCAGGTACAGACCATGTTTGTAGTCCTTTTACACCATGTTGCATTTTGTGGTTTTTGGTGCTCGCATCGTTTAGTGTTTATAATCTGAACTACTTTGGATCATTAGCTGGTTTTCAAAGTGCATGTAGCTTCACATTTCTCAAGTTATGTTGATTTCCGGAGTGCAAGTGCCTTCGTATTTTTTAAGTTAAATGTTCGCCCCTGGTAACTTGAATTCGTGGATCAGCCACTGCACACAAATCATACACGAATCCCAGTATGAATTAAATGAAATGCAGGGACTTACGCTAGCTCGTTGTACAGGCTCACTGCAGCTCTGCTTGCGCTTGGGATGTTCCATGTACAAGTCCATGTTACCACTTGCTTGGATGTGCAGGCCTTGTGCTCCTTGCATCCCCCTCTGCATTTTTGACACGGCGAATGGTTGATCAAATAATAGGAATCGACCTTGATGCTATACCGGAGGACAGATACTTACAAGGTTATACGGGTGTGCAGGATGTGTACCAGATCCCGTAGCGCCGTCATGCTTCGCTAAAATATAGATTTGCTTGTTTCAGATGATATCTCCAGAAGAAATAAGAGTTAAGGTCAGAGTTGCATAGGCGTGTAAGCTAAGAGAGCAGTGAAAGGATATCCAAACATTGTCGGAACAATGCACAAGGGAGTGATGTGTGGATACCTAGTTCGTGCCGGTGTTTGGGCATCCTCTCCTAGCTAGAGTGCGGTTCACTTCAGAGCCGTTGAGGGTGATGCGCTGGCATTGGCTGGCCGTGCACGGATGCGGATCTTGAGTGGCAGCGGAGCGCTACGATGCGGTGGACGAGACCGTTGGTGAAGCCCCAACGGCCTCAAGGGGCGGAGGTGCGACGATGTGCCCGGTGAAGTAGCCCCGGTGAGCTGGGAGACGTCGTCGGTGAAGCGCACCTGATGTAGTGGAACTCGGTGTCTGTGAGGCACATCGGTTGCGGCGGCCGACGTTGTTGGTGGACCACCCGGTGCGGTGGACGAGGGCGTAGACGAGGTAGCTCCGGTGCGGTGGTGAAGCGCGACCGTCGTCTTCGTCGTCGTCGTCCGGCACAGACGTGGGGAACGATGGGGAAAGAGATGAGACGAGGGGCGATTCGAGGGTTGGCGGCGAATTAGGGATTTGAGCAATCTGGGCGCGGAAGGGGACGGTGGAGAAGAGAGATTTTGCAGGGCTGGAATTGGGGCCGTCAGATATTTCAATCCGAAACGTGGAAGCCGAACTTATATTGTCGTCGTCCTTTTTGGGGGGGAGAGGGGTGGGTGGCTGGGTGCTACGCGTCCGTCCGACACAGCGACCACCCCGACAGGACTATGCTTCGGTGCCTTAAGGCACATGCCTTTGTGTCCATGTCATATGGGCCCAACATGTGGCTGGCCCACATGTCAGTGACCCAAAGGCAGTTGCCTTTAAGGCACCGAAGCAGTGTCCACCCCGACACGACCCTAGTTTGTCTGGTGCGCCTACATTTGAGAATGCAAACGAATCTTCTTTCATTTGCAAACGAATCTGTATGTATTACCATGCCCGTGTTTTCCTTGCAATAATTAGTCATTCGAAATGAGATACTCCATCCGTTCACTTTTGTAAGTCATTTCAGACAACTTAAAATGAACTGTTTTGCACATTGTCTGAAATGTCATCAAGGTCTTATAAAAGTGAACAGAGGGAGTACTATAAATTAATTAATGAGGAGTTATTTGAAAAAAATCGAAACGGTACCCACGCTAACATGGATTAGAGTGTGTGTCACATAATTAGTTATTCGAATTAGAGTGTGTGTCACGTAGTTAGTTATTTGAATTAGAGTGTGTGTCACGTAGCGATCTCCAATTCTAACGTGGATTTCGCATTTCACTGTATCCACGCTACTTTTTAATACAAATTCATATGTATATGATGAACACCATGGTAGTGAGAAAACTTTTGGATGGATTCAAACATATGACCTACAAAATAGCACAACAAACTGAGTCAATGTCAACTTTTCGAAACTTAGTATAGCACGAATTCGAAATAATTACCCGTATGCCTGGTCCTCGGTTCAAATCTTACAATGTACACCGAATTGAAACATCGATATTAAGTCTCGTACTATGTACATTCAAATGTTGTTTATAGCCCCCTCCCCGCACAAACACTACATACTTCCTGTATCGGTCATTCTTCCTCTCCTAACCACCTTAGGAAGCTATCTATTTCCAACACACGTTCATTCTTTCTCTCCATTTTTCGATCTCTAAGTCTCTCAACTACACAACCCCTTTTCCACTCTGTTACCAAATGTATTTACCTCACACACCCGCCATTGCACCCCATGCCGAGCTCTCTCTCTCTCTCTCTCTCCCCCCTCTCCCTCTCACCCTCTCGCGCTAAATACATGCATTGCCTATCTAGCCCCCCAACCTCTCGTGCATGCGCACACACGCATGTTGTATATCTAGGTCACTCCCTCGAGACTGTCTCACTCTTTCTTCCGCACGGCAGGACACACTCGCTCAATCTCGCTTTCTTATCTGAGTCTCGTTTAACCTTGTTTTCTTTCACACACAAATGATATATCTCCCTGTTCGGGCCTCGATCGACACACTCTATACTCTCTCACGCAGATTGTCTATCTAGGTCAGTCCATCCAAGCCGCCACCACTCTTTCGACCTCATGGTGGGCCACTCTCACTCAATCTCTCTCTCTCTCCCTCTCTCCGTATGTCTCGATTGACCTCGCTCTTTCTCGAACAAAACGATATATCACCATGTTTGAGCCCAATTCGACCTATTCACATTGTATACTCTCTCACGCACATCGTCTATCTAGGTCACTCTCTCCAACCAGTCTCACTCTTTCGATCGCACGGCAACCCTATGTGATCGGTTGACCTTGCTTCCTCCCACGCACAAAATATATCTACACGTCTGTGGCCGGATCATCTCTCAAGCTCTATCTTACAGCCCTCACCCTTGCCAAAAAGCTCAATCGGACAATATCTCTCCAGAGCATATATATTTGTTCAATGAATGTCGGACCACACTCACTTTGTCTCTCTATCTATATGTCTCTCGATTGACCTCACTTTCTCACACCGTATCTTCCACGCGTTGAAGCTACTACCTCTCCATCCCTCGCAAAGCCGGAGCTATTTGCATTGCGAGGGGCACTCCAACCATGGATTAATTTGTGTAGGCATTTATTCCGGTCGGTTTAGATTATATTTTCGTAGCATTCGGCCCACAACTACTCCAATCACCATAGCGGGTAATTAAGCTATGGGGAGCACCTAATATGAGCACCGAGGAGCCGTTGGATCGAAGATGCAGTGGCACACACGAGGCCTGAATGTTTTATTTGCAAAAAAACCTTTGGAGAGTTTGGAAATTGCGCATAATTACAAAAACTACTCCCAAGCCATTGGATCTCACTTCCAACGGGGTAAAAACTCGTATCACCATAGTATCTAACCTGCAGGGTGGATGTGATATTCTATGCCGCTGTCATTTTTTTTGTAAACTTGCAAAAAACATGTAACTCATGCCATTACTTGTCTAACCGCACAAAGTGTTTGTTCAAAAAACCATCCTACATTGAAATATCGGAACAACACACGGGGGTCCCACTTGTCATTAATCAAATTTGGACCTAGAACTAACAAATCTGAAAGACGAGATTCAAACTGGCAACCTGGACTACAAAGCATATGTCGATAGCCTGAAAAAACGAACGGTTGTTGGCTTTGTCCCATAACTTGATTTTATACAGTACTTGCGTTGAGTAGAGTAGAGGGAGTGCCTTGTCAACACGTGCATGACCGTTATCTCACTTACTGGTGGGTCCCAGGTCTGCGATCTCAATCTCTCTTCTCTCCATCGTCTAACCTTTGCACGGGCACACACGAAGAGCGGCGCTAGCTTGCCATGGTGTTATTACAACTAAAAAAACTTGGAAAATAGAAGAATCGCCTAGAAGAAGAGACGTTGTGGCTGGTCGAGATGGAGCTAACCACATCTATCCTCCATGCCACGTTTGCATGATGAAGCTGTGTGGCTAGTGGACTGTTTTCAACCGACTGGCTGAGTCCCGAGGTCGAACTATAGGTACTACGTCTGATACAATATATTTTTACACGCACATTTTTCCTCCGTGCCGAGACGTGGCACACCCTACCGCGCGGTTTCGGGGTCCTCCCGGGTGGTGCACGCATATATTCTTCCTGACGTGGGATGCCCTACCGGGCGTTTTCTGGGTCCTCCTCGATTGTAGCGCCGAAGCAAGTAAATGAGTCGTCAAATCACGAAAAACCACCTTTCCCACCGAGTACATCAGTGAAGCACGGTGGCTAGCTAGTTGGGCTAGTTCGATCGATTAGCTAGGCCGCCGCCACATTTGTTTTTTCACCCCTTTTTTATCTACTTGCTGGCAGGTAAATTTAAATATCCACCGCGGCGTTGCTCTGGTGTTTGGGTGCGGCAGGATTTTTAATTTTTTGATTGACAGGACCAGACGCGGCGGGATTTTTAATTTTTTGATTGATGGGAGCAGGCACGGCAGCAATTAGTCACGATGACTCCGCCTGTACCCACTGCTCCCTGATGTGAGAAGTCGTTGACTGGTGTTTTACCGTGGTGAAAACCAAAAGATTCCCCACTCCCTCCGCCTTCCTGTAGATTGCATTTCCTTTCAGCCATTTCGCCCCCTTTGCTTCCTCTCCCCATTGCTTCTACCTGGTGCCATGGCGGCGCAGCAGATCACGGAGTCCGAGGTGAGGCTCCTGACATAGGAGCTCCATGCCAAGGATGCGGAGCTCAGGGCCAAGGACGTGGAGCTCCATGAGCTCAAGGAGGAGAGGAGTGCTATGCTCCTCCGTTATGTGCGGGAGTTCATGGAGCTTCAAAAGCGGCAGGCGTCCACCACAAAGATGCTCGAGGCGTCGGCGGCGTTGCTGCAGAAAGCGGGAGATATGATAGGCCGTCAGGGGAGCCGGCTGGAGTGCGAGCAGGCCGATTGTGACAAGGTCCAGGATCGCCTCAGCCACTTGCTGAACCAAGTTGCCACACATGTGTTGCGGCTGCACGATGCCTACCGTCGTGCCAGCGCGACGATGCCGGCCGTCGGGCTAAACCCGTTTGACCACCCGGTCGACTTCAACGAGCTGCGGCTTCCTGACATGGTCTCCTTCTTCACCTATATCTCCGAGGAGCTGAGTCGTCGCCGCGCGATGGTGGGGGATGAGATGGACAAGGAGGGGTTGCGGGCTGTCGTCGCCTTTGCCGGGTGAATCCTTTTAGGGTTCCTTCACCGGAATCCATTCGTGCCATTGGACGCCGTCTTTGACGAGCTGGCTCCCGTCGACCGGGAGCGGGCTCTGCGGGCGGTTGCACCCTGCATCACCAACGCCGTGCGCCTCGAGAAGCAGAGGGACTTCGGTGGTGTTTAGGCGCCCTCTGCCTGGGCATGTCCATGTCTCGGCGCAACATGACCGTTGGATCAAACTCAGACGGTGCAGATCAGTCACTGTAGCACAAAGCGTGTGGGTGTGTTTGGTTGCATTCTCATCTCAATATAGTTGTTTCCTCTTCGTGTATTTGTCAACCTACTAGTGTGGACTCATGCACCCTTCATGCACTCTGCCAAACACCCAAAAGTGGGTCGAGAAGGGAACTTTTGCTCCCATTCCGTGCACCCTTCATACACCCTGCCTAACACTATTCGTGCTTCATATGGTTCATGTTTCGTGGAGTACTGTAGCACCGTACTCTCCGTGCGTTGTGGACCTAGTTCTGTTAACATTGATCTCACCATCCATTCTCGACCGGACAGTCGAAAAAGCGGTACTATGTTACATATAGGAGTAGTTGACATGCGCACAATATCATTTGTTATCGTCGTATCTTACTACACTAGCAACAAGATTGTGTAGTACTAACGTATGAACCACTGCACATGCCTAGTAGTAGGAGCACTGTGTATGTTCAAGTGGCTGCCGTGTTTCGCACTCCTCCGTCGTAAGAGTGGAAACGCTTGCTGTAATCATTTTTTCTTCTTCTGAAAAACAGTGGACACACTCTACCGTGCGGATCCTCCTCCAGCCATGCACTAAATTACTCACTTTCGCCGACGTGTGGGACAGCCAGCATCGGGGTCCACCAGCCATGCACTAAATTACTCCGTAGTAGAGTGACGATAGACTACCCCGATCGAAGCGCCGCAGTAATGCCCAATGAGCCGTCAAATCATAAAACCCCCTCCTTTCCAGCAGTAAGTTGGACGGACGAAGGAACCATCATTTCACTCTTCTCTCTCAGCTTCCTCTCTACCCAACCCTCGCTTCTGCCTCATCTTGTTCCTCATTTCTTCAAGAAAACCCCGACCTGCTTCTGCCATTGTTCTTCTCTCCCAAAGAAGGAAAGGTGAGCGCATCAATGGTGTTGATTCTGGCCAAGGCCCAGTCTTGCAACCCGAGACTGATCCTATAACTCCCTCTCTTTTCTTCTTTTGGGTTTGTGATTATGGTTTCTTTTCTTTATTTCTATTTGACAGTTTCTTGATGGACGTTGGAGCACCGGCCAAAGTGATGTCTATGGCTCCGGCCAAAACCGTCGAGGCTCATGGTACGAAGAAGCGCAAGCACCCCGCCGAGACTAACGCAGACAAGCTCAAAGCCATCACCCTGTCCAAGCCCCCCTCTCCGGGATCCCTCATTAAGCAAGTCCAGGTAATATCTCTTCTTGACGATCTTTTTCTCGATCTTGATCGTGTTTTTTCATCTAACACATAGTGCTAGTACTAGTAGTACAACTTTCTGGGTGATCTTGCATGTGATTTTTGTGTGCCAAATGACGGTTCTAAATTCCTCTTTTGACCAAAACATGCGAGAGGTTGACACTGATTTCTTATAGATTACTTTCAACTAATCCCTCTGTCCCAAATTTCTTGTCTTAGATTTGTCTAGATACGGATGTATCTAATACTAAAATGTGACTTGATACATCCGTATCTAGACAAATCTAAGACAAGAATTTTGGGACGAAGGGAATACTTTATGAACATCAATGCTACCTTTTAAGAGGGTATATTTGCCTCAGTAACTTGTGTTATGGATATTGCATGTAATCCCTCTCCTCTCGTGCCTTTGAAGACATATTCTAGTGTCTTTGTTCACTCATTTATGTGCGTATATGTAGTCATATATGGAGTATAATATCGAAAATCATCTTATATTTCTGAACGGAGGTAGTAATAAAATATGGTTTCTATTTGAATTAGAACCAGGTCCGCGGTGGAGATGAAGTTCTCAAAGTTATGCCATGTGAACTGGAAGACCTGATGATGAGTTCTACTGTTGAACTATCCAGCTGTTGTGTCCTTGTCGCCACGTGTCCTGAACTAGTATTTTCCTGTAGCATTGTTGTCAGGCGTGTTCTCGAGGCTATACTTGACCACAATAATTTCCTGGATGTGCCTTCGATTACGAAGGGTGTGGTTCTTATAAAGTTTCCCAACAAATCTAATGCGGCCTGTCTTCATCATCATGTTTATGAGTGGAAAGACCACTCTATTAGGTTCTCCAAGGTTGACAAGATGGTGATGGTGCATGTAGACATCTCACACGAAGACCATGGCCTAGTCAGTTATGCGGGGTTCATCCCGTAGGTCGGTGGCAAAAAATAGTCTGCAGAATTTAGTTAGTGCAACTTTGCTTGTCTGTAGTAAGTACTATTGTTCAGTACTTGATTTGTGTTTGTGAACCCTGTATTGTTTATTAGTACTGCCGCTTTTGGTGTGTGGTCAGTCCTGAGAACGGTCTATGTTAACTAGTCGTCAACCCGTGCGTCTGCACGGGCTAGCCTATTTTTAGATGGCTATATATGACTTATAGTTTAATTAACGTTCATTTCATTTGAAATCTAAAATAATAATTATAATACAAATTGAAACCATTGCTTATTGGTTACCATGTTGCAAAAATAAACTATCATTTTGAGTATATTCATGATCGTATAATTTACATATATGTATGGTGTACCACTTATGTTACTCTAATATTTAAGGATGTGTTATATTATTTATCTAGGGAGTGTTGATAGTTCTTTACTCATACTATATATGAACGAAAAAGTTAATATTCAACAATTCCTTCAGCTGTATATTTAATAATTGAGTCTCATCGAGATCTAAACTATTAGGTAATACTTGCCTTACTGCAAAAATGTTAAATATTTTCCAAGGAAAAATATATTTTGTATTTTCATTGACAGTGTGATTAAAATATGTCATGTGCCTGCCAAATTCATTTATGAAACTCAATGATACAAATATATCATGATATTTTGCATAAACTCAAATGGCTCCTTTGAGCTTGTTTAAAGATATCAGAAGAAATCATATGTTAAAGTTCCCGAAAAATGTACATATTGGTTTGTACTCCCCAACTTTAATGGTCATTAAGAAAAACTATTTGTATGTTGCACTGATAGGTCAATGGGTGGATGTTTATTATTTCACTTCCGCGCATACATATATGTTTTTTTTGCATCAATCAAAAATATTTTTTTTAGAAAATGCTACATAGATGAAGTTGAAATTTATATGTAGGGAAAATTCAGGATATTGCCAAATTTGTTAAGGAGGCATTTTTGTAAGCCAACAATGTACCACCCATAAAAACAGAAGTATTGAAGTGTCCATGAGGTTTTTTTTCTGCTAATGTACACCAAATGCTAATCATAACAACCATAAATTTCTACCAATAGCATTTGAACCTAGTGTGCAGCTCGTTTTGGCAGAACACAGAGTGGGCACTAAGCAATACTATTTTTTAAATAATTAACTAAATACAATATTTTCCATAATGTCTACTCCAAAGGTAAAACTTTTGTACATTCATGTAGGTTTATGGCAGAGTAAGATTGATATAAATTTTGTAATTATATGAGCAACTAATGTCTAATGGCATAATGAAATTACACACGTTGTCGAATAAGATAAAACGAAACGTTGACCAGAAGATAGAACTTGAGATGCAAGCACAAAGCAAACTAAACATTCACTAAGTCACCATAAACCCTATTAATTTCTGGTTAGGTTCATTGGGTACCAAACAACTTCAGAAAGAAATAAATCATCATCACATAAAAGTAAAACTGGTTAGAAAAAAAGAACGTAATTGTAAAATTTCTAGGAACCATGCTATATGACCTTGCTCCAGCAATATGACCTTGCTCTGTCGTAAAAAAACAACCTTTGCTCCACCATGTGACATTATACCATAGAGTTTCTCCGTTTATGTGTATAGTTATTTAAATACATTATAACTGAGCACCCTCCCAGCCCTCTCAGACCATCAGTATTTCTAATCGTTGGATCGTCACTTTTAGTCGTTTTTGGCCGTCGGATTCGCTCTTAATAGCACCTAAATCGCGCGCACAGTCTTCCTGACTAGCGCTGGCCTTCTCGGGCCGCTGCTCCGGTGGTTTTTTCGGAAGATTTGTATTGATTAGGCCTAATGGGCTGTATCACACCCCCAATCGAGACGCATGATTGGTGGGGGATCGATATAGAGGATCCAACTGTCGCGGTCGTCAAGGGGATCGAGAGGTGCGCAAGGGAGATCCAGCAGACGAGTGAGATGCGACTGAATTCGACGATGGTGGATTCAATGGGCGATACGAAGGGGCGTTGATGCGCGGATCTAGAGAGTCGGAGCAGCGGAGTTACAATCAATAATGGCGGTCGAGGCGCGTTACTCTCCGGCGCCGACGGTGGATGTGCGTTACAATCCCGCTGCCTCATCCTCCTTAGTTCACGCCCAGATATCCGTATATATGCTTTTCTTGCCTATGTTGATGCTACGTCTTCTTCCATGTTGTAGATATTTTGTACCCCTGCGCTCCTCCTCCCCCATCAATGATGTTGTTTTTCTCTCCAGAATTGTTGCTGGTGTTGTTAGTCAAGTTGTTGGAAGCCCTTCACATCTTTTGTCGCCTCAATCCGCCCATTCAACAGTCAGCAGTCATCGTAGCACTAGGCTTCTTCATCTCCTGCTTGAGTCAGCGGTTCATGTGGAGGATCTGTCGTGTGTAAATGTCCTGTGTGCCGATCCAAGGTAAGCTGTCTTTCATGTAAGATTATCCAGTGTTGTAAGATCGGTTAGCCTTGATATAAAAACTATATAACATAGTTTAGAAATTAGTCTTTTTCTGGCTATAATATCTTTCTCTATTCAAATAAATATGTGATCTGGATGTTACTGATTACTCATGGAGTGATTTAATGGTGTTTTAGGCAAACATGAGTTGATGAGTATCAAAATGGGCACTGTCTGATCTATACTTTTTTGTTACTCCAGGTCCACAAGCGCAATGAAGGATTTTTCTCTCTCTTACAGTCATATGAAAAGGAGTCGCTGACAGATAAATCCTAGGACCATACTCCATGTACTTTCCTTTATTTATCTTTCAGCGAAATCATTTTTTTTCACATTGAGGATATGTACTCCAGCTTCATAATGTGTATACTTATATCAGATCAACATGAGTGTGTTATTACAGGTTGCAGACTTGCACTATGTATGCAAGTGATTTGTAGTTGTCTGGTAACCAGATCCATCTCTTCACTGGCACTGCGGATATTTCCTACAAGTGATTGTTTCAACCTTTTATTATAGTGTGTATTACAGTATAAGAACGGAGTATAAAAAGTTCATTTGTTCTAGTGAGCAATAGTTATTTTATTTGCATATTCATGTGACGAGCACGTAACATCTCTTTTTTCTCATGCTTAGGCTCTACATCAGTGAATATATTATATAGCTCGCCAAGAATGTGAGAGCCTTGGTTATGTACCGCCAAATTAGGCTTTGGTTAAATAGATATTACTAACTTCGGATTGTTATTCTGCAAAATTTGATGCATTGCCTAGGTTAATATTACGAAGGATCTTAATACCACTGTAGATTTATGGAGAGTCATGAAACAAAAATATCTATATGTTCTGGTTAATTTCGATCTAATCCAGGTCATGTATGGATTGGAACTGAAAATCCAGACTCATTGTCAAGGAACTAAAGAAGATACGACTTGTCAGGTCAGTTAGGCTCAACTCTCTAGAGTTTCCTTTTTTATTTTTGGTCCGTTTTGTATTTCTCCAGCAAGGGATAAATCACATATCTAGAGATAAGGTTGTGGAGCAACTTCTACTTTGCCAGCCATGTTACAATTACTAGGAGATTTTGCTTAGTTGATAGTCAAAACCCATTTTTGTTTTAGTTTCCATCTGAATTAGTTTTACAACTGAGTTTTCCTTGCTATGCGGTCCATGATTAATGGGTGTACTTTTAGTGGGCCAACGACCTGTTTTTTTGCAAATAGCACTTTCTGTGGAGTTTCCTTCAATCATCACATATGTTCTGGTTGGTGCTCTCATGTATTTGTGGAAATTTCAAAATGTATTAATATATTTCACTTTTTGAAGTAGACAATATTTCATTCCGTTTCCAGTAAGTGTTGGTGCTAGGCCGAATGACCGTCACGTGGTTCTTTTCCACACTGATGTTATCTATGTTCTCAATTTGGAAAAGAGGTAATGGCAGCAGTTACGCCATCTAGGCACTATTCCAGTGTCATGTCCATGATGTATCAATTGAGAACTTCCTTACTGATCAATTCTAGGGCGATAGTAACAATCAATAAAATCTGGTCATAGGTGTAGATCAAACGGTATATTTTCCTTTGAGGGTAGATCAGATGGTTGCTCTACATTACCTATCAATAAGATTTAGACTTGTGATTTCATTTTCTCATATTTTGATAGACGTTCATACAGATATGAGTAATACAGTATACGTTGGAACCTTTTTTTGTGGGTATATGAACCTTAACTTATAAAAACAGTTTTTTAAGTAACTTATTATAGATCCATTTTATAAAGACACATAAAGTTACATGACTAAATTAATTGCTAAGTATTGTTCGTTGTATTGCTATCGTGTGCGCAGTGGAGAATTTGGTACATATGGTTCACCTTGTCCCTATAATTCTTACCTTTTTTTATCAGATCGTGTGTGCACTACTTCATTGCCAAACTCCCTCTTCTTTTGTGGTGGCAATCATTTTACAAGTCACCTTAATGTTTTATCTCTCATATATTCATTAATATAGCTACCATTTTATTGGAAATATAAACGGGTGCAGCAACGCGCGCCGTCATGGGCTAGTATAGCATAAGATCAGGAAGCACAGCCAATAAAATTGTTGAAACTAACCATGATTAATTAGTGGGCTTTTCCGGCAGCGACTTTACACCATGGAGTTTCTCCGTTTCTTTGTACAGTTATATATACTAGTCGCCAACCCGTGCAGTTGCACGGGCTAGTTATTTGGAAAATAGCTTAGCCGAATTTCGGAAACATTGGTAAGGCATAGAGAAGTGGAACTAATTATAATTTTGAAGACTTTGTATTAAGCTTTTGAAAGTGTACTATATAAATATGACTACTTGTACTATATAAATGTGACTACTTGTTCTGTTAACAATATATTCATGAATCATACCCAAGAAGTTCATTGACTTGTTAACACTCCCAGGTATATATGTTGAAAATACCACACAATATTCCAAATAAAACAAACAAAAACTGCCCGGTACTTTATTAATTTGGTGCACAATTATTGAGCTCCAAAGAAAGTAGTATGGTGCATATAATCACACCAGTACTATACCAAACAACTATTTTTTTTGAAAGGAGCACTAGTAGAAAACAGGGCTATGGTCCAGGCCGGCTCAGCCCATTAGTCCCGGTTCAGTGTAGAACCGGGACTAATGTGGGCATTGGTCCCGGTTCGTGAGCCCAGGGGGCCGGCCGGACCACGTGGGCCATTGGTCCCGGTTCGTCTGGACCTTTTGGTCCCGGTTGGTGGGATGAACCGGGACCAATGGTCCTCGCTCCTGGCCCACCACCATTGGTCCCGGTTGGTGGCCTGAACCGGGACCAAAGGCTCCCCTTTAGTCCCGGTTCTTGCCACAAACCGGGACCAATGAGGTGCCTATATATACCCTCGCCCGCGAGCAGAGCACTCCAGTGCTCTGTTTTTCTCTGGCCGGCGAGGGGAGGGGTTTGTGGTGCTCTAGCTCACCTCCTATGCACATGAGGTGTTCGATGGAATGCCCGAGCCACACTACTTAAACTTTCTCCTCTCGAAGCTCGACCTCCAAGCTTCATTTTCCTCGAGATTTGTGTAGATTTAGCGGTCGGTCACGCCCCATCCCCGTCTTCACCGCCGTCGATCACCCGCGCTGATCTCATCACCGACACCACCGTGGTGAGCCTCTTGTTCTTATCTTCTTTCTGAAAGGAAAAATATTCTTACTTGTCTGTTTAGATAGATACTTGTATCATTTTCTTACATTTATTATTGCATCTTATATAGTGCGATGGTTTTGGTATCCGCCCCCGTCGGCCCTCGTCCTGTCTATGATTCGGATTTGGTATGTATATTATCTTCATAACTATTGGTTCATTTATTGTTTATGAAAATTATGCCGACCAACGTGACATAGATTTTATTTATCTAGGATGTATGTGAATCGGAAATGCCAACCGACCCTATTATTGAGAGGTTAAATTTAGTTGAAGAAGAAAACAATTTGTTGAAGGAAAAAATAAAAAAAATTGAGGAGGAGAAGATGATATTGGAGTTGCATGTTGCGGATGTCGTCGATGATCACAAGATCAAGATGGATGCAATGCGCTTGAAGATTAGAAAGATTAGAAAATATGCCATTCATACCGAGGCTTGGTATCATTATGCCGTTGGATCAATTGTTACCTTGGTTGCGATTATGATCGCATTTGTTTTCGCATTGAAATGTTTTACATAGTTTCAATGTATGGTTTAATTAATTAGATGCTCTGGAGAGCTATATGTTGTTAGAGAGAACTATGTATGCACTTTGGTTTTAATGTGATGATGAACTTCTATTAATTTGGACACTTAATTATATATAATGCACGCAGATGAGCCGGCAATGGATGTACGGTGACAGACACACCCGCGAGTACATTAAGGGCGTGCATGAGTTTCTCGATGCGGCTGAGGCAAACAAGCATAATGGTTTTATGTGTTGTCCATGCACTGAATGTGGGAATACGAGGTCTTACTCTAACCGGAAAATCCTTCACTCCCACCTGCTTTACAAGGGTTTCATGCCACACTATAATGTTTGGACGAGGCACGGAGAAATAGGGGTTATGATGGAAGACGGCGAAGAAGAAGAGTACGATGACAACTATGTGCCCCCTGAATATGGTGATGCTGCAACGGGGGGAGCTGGTGAAGATCAAGAGGAACCAGACGATGTGCCCAATGATGCTGCCACGGGTGAAGCTGCTGAAGATCAAGAGGAACTAGACGATGTGCCCGATGATGATGATCTCCGCCGGGTCATTGTCGATGCAAGGACGCAATGCATTAGTCAAAAGGAGAAGCTGAAGTTCGATCGCATGTTAGAGGATCACAAAAAAGGGTTATACCCCAATTGCGAAGATGGCAACACAAAGCTCGGTACCGTACTGGAATTGCTGCAGTGGAAGGCAGAGAATGCTGTGGCTGACAAAGGATTTGAGAAGCTACTGAAAATATTGAAGAAGAAGCTTCCAAACGATAACGAATTGCCCGACAGTACATACGCAGCAAAGAAGGTCGTATGCCCTCTAGGAATGGAGGTGGAGAAGATACATGCATGCCCTAATGACTGCATCCTCTACCGCGGTGCATACAAGGATCTGAACGCATGCCCGGTATGCGGTGCGTTGCGGTATAAGATCAGACGAGATGACCCTGGTGATGTTGACGGCGAGCCCCTCAGGAAGAGGGTTCCTGCGAAGGTGATGTGGTATGCTCCTATAATACCACGGTTGAAACGTCTGTTCAGAAACGAAGAGCATGCCAAGTTGATGCGGTGGCACAGTGAGAACCGAAAGAAAGATGGGAAGTTGAGAGCACCCGCTGACGGGTCGCAGTGGAGAAAAATCGAGAGAAAGTACTGGGATGAGTTTGCAAAGGACCCAAGGAATGTATGGTTTGCTTTAAGCGCGGATGGCATTAATCCTTTCGGGGAGCAGAGCAGCAATCACAGCACCTGGCCCGTGACTCTATGTATGTATAACCTTCCTCCTTGGATGTGCATGAAGCGGAAGTTCATTATGATGCCAGTTCTCATCCAAGGCCCTAAGCAACCCGGCAACGAAATTGATGTGTACCTAAGGCCATTAGTTGAAGAACTTTTACAGCTGTGGAATGGAAACGGTGTACGTACGTGGGATGAGCACAGACAGGAGGAATTTAACCTTAAGGCGTTGCTGTTCGTGACCATCAACGATTGGCCCGCTCTCAGTAACCTTTCAGGACAGACAAACAAAGGATACCACGCATGCACGCACTGTTTAGATGACACTGAAAGTATATACCTGGACAAATGCAGGAAGAATGTGTACCTGGGCCATCGTCGATTTCTTCCGACCAACCATCAATGTCGAAAGAAAGGCAAGCATTTCAAAGGCGAGGCAGATCACCGGAAGAAGCCCGCCATGCGCACCGGTGTTCACGTGCTTGCTATGGTCAATGATTTACACTATGTAATCTTTGGAAAGGGTCCTGGTGGACTAGCTGTTCCGAATGACGCTGAGGGACACGCACCCATGTGGAAGAAGAAATCTATATTTTGGGACCTACCCTACTGGAAAGACCTAGAGGTCCGCTCCTCAATTGACGTGATGCACGTGACGAAGAACCTTTGCGTGAACCTGCTAGGCTTCTTGGGCGTGTATGGGAAGACAAAAGATACACCCGAGGCACGAGAGGACCTGCAACGTTTGCACGAAAAAGACGGCATGCCTCTGAAGCAGTATAAAGGTCCTGCCAGCTACGCTCTTACGAAAGAAGAGAAAGAAATCTTCTTTGAATGCCTGCTCAGTATGAAGGTCACGACTGGCTTCTCGTCGAATATAAAGGGAATAATAAATATGCCAGAGAAAAAGTTTCAGAACCTAAAGTCTCATGACTGCCACGTGATTATGACACAACTGCTTCTGGTTGCATTGAGGGGGCTTCTACCGGAAAACGTTCGATTAGCCATTGTGAAGCTATGTGCATTCCTCAATGCAATCTCTCAGAAGGTGATCGATCCAGAAATCGTACCAAGGCTAAGGAGTGATGTGGTGCAATGTCTTGTCAGTTTCGAGCTGGTGTTCCCGCCATCCTTCTTCAATATCATGACGCACGTCCTAGTTCATCTAGTCGACGAGATTGTCATCCTGGGGCCCGTATTTCTACACAATATGTTCCCTTTTGAGAGGTTCATGGGAGTCCTAAAGAAATATGTCCGTAACCGCGCTAGGCCAGAAGGAAGCATCTCCATGGGCCATCAAACAGAGGATGTTATCGGGTTTTGTGTTGACTTCATTCCTGGCCTTAACAAGATAGGTCTCCCTAAATCGCGGTATGAGGGGAGACTGACTGGAAAAGGCACTCTGGGAAGAGACTCAATAATATGCAGGGACGGATATTCTTGGTCTCAAGCACACTACACAGTTCTACAGAACTCTACCTTGGTGACCCCGTATGTCGATGAACACAAGAACAGTCTGCGCTCCAAACACCCGGAGAAGTGCGACGACTGGATTACATGTGAACACATCAGGACTTTCAGCAGTTGGTTGGAAACATGTCTCAGAGGTGACAACACTGTTTGTGATGAGTTGTACTTGTTGTCCAGGGGACCATCTTTGACTGTATTGACTTACAAAGGATACGAGATAAATGGGAATACATTTTACACGATCGCCCAAGATCAAAAGAGCACCAACCAAAACAGCGGTGTCCGCTTTGATGCAGCAACCGAGAGCGGAAAGGACACATATTATGGTTACATAGTGGACATATGGGAACTTGACTACGGACCTGATTTTAAGGTCCCTTTGTTTAAGTGCAAATGGGTCAATCTGTTAGGTGGCGGGGTACAGGTAGACCCACAGTACGGAATGACAACAGTGGATCTGAAAAATCTTGGGTACACTGACGAACCGTTCGTCCTAGACAATGATGTGGCACAGGTTATCTATGTGAAGGACATGTCTACCAAACCGAGAAAAAAAAAGATAAGGAAGCGAATACATCATACGATGAGCCAAAGCGCCACATAGTTCTTTCAGGAAAAAGGGACATCCTGGGAGTGGATGGCAAGACAGACATGTCTGAAGATTATGAAAAGTTTCATGAAATTCCTCCCTTCAATGTCAAGGCTGACCCAAGCATCCTGATAAACAGTGAAGATTATCCATGGTTACGGCGCAATAAGCAAATGACACAAGCGAAGAAAAAGTGAAGACTTTCTCCCGCAATAAGCAAATGCTATGTGGGTGAAATTATGATACCATCCCAACTTTCAACTTTTTCAGAGTTCATTTGAAATGCTTTCATGTCTTATGGTTTGAAACTTTGATACTTCGAAAGTGATTGTCCATTTTGTACACGAAGTGCATCAAGTTTTTGTCGTAACCCTCTCTACTTTTTGGAACATACTATGTGGGTGAAATGATGATACCATGCCAACTTTCAACCTTTTCAGAGTTCATTTTGAAATGCTTTCCAATTTCAGAGTCATTTAGCTCAAAGAATGAATTAATAGCAAACAGAATGAACTACAAAACTTTTATGAAAATAAAAACAATCAATTAAAATATTATGTTATGATCAACTAAAATAAAACTATAATATTCTTCAATAGCAAAAAGAATATAATTTGTGTGACCTAAAATCAAACTATAAGTATTTAATTGTAAGTATAAATAAAAAATAAATAGCAAAGAAGAAAAAAATTCTAATTTTATAGTAAAGTTATTCATAAACTAGTGATTCACACAAATTTTTAAAAATTCAAATTTAAACTATTTAAAATTTAAAACTAATGGCACTAACAGAAAGTTTATAATTTTTGTGACCTAAAAGCAAAAAGAAATCACTAAAAAACCGCAAGTATTTAGTTTTAAGTAGAAATAAAAAATAAATAGAAAAAAAATTCTAATTTTATAGTAAAGTTATTCATAAACTAGTGATTCACACAAATTTTTAAAAATTCAAATTTAAACTATTTAAAATTTAAAACTAATGGCACTAACAGAAAATTTATAATTTTTGTGACCTAAAAGCAAAAAGAGATCACTAAAAAACTGTAAGTATTTAGTTTTAAGTAGAAATAAAAAAATAAAAAACCAAAAAAATATAGAAATAAAAAAGAAAAAACCAAAAAAAATGCCACCTACTGGGCCTCCACGGCCTGAATACGACTAGAAACCCTACATGGGCCAGGATTCAGGCCCGCAGAAGGCCCAATAGGCCCACAGGCAAAGCAGTGTCAAATTAGGCCCATAGGCCTGCTGTTCAGAGGAGTTCGAGAGGGAGGAGGCAGCAGAGCTTATAAACTGGTGTTGGGCGCTGTCAACTAGCGATGTGGGACTAAACTTATGGGCGCGGGGCAGCACAAGGGTATTGGTCCCGGTTGGTGGCACCAACCGGGACTAAAGGGGGCATTGGTCACGGTTCGTGGCTCCAACCGTGACCATTGCCCCCCTTTAGTCCCGGTTGGTGCCACCAACCGGGACCAAAGGCCGCCGCTTCCCGCCCTTTGGGATGCCGAAAATTGGCCTTTGGTCCCGGTTGGTGGCACCAACCGGGACTAAAGGGGGGCATTGGTCCCGGTTTGTGCCACGAACCGGGACCAAAGCCTTTTCTATATAAGTAGAGACTTAGCGTTTTTTCAGATTTCATCGCCAGTTACCCGCCCCGACGACGCCGCCAGGCTGCTCGAGCTCGCCCCGACGACGCCGTCAGGCTGCCTCGCCGTCGCCGTCGCCTCGCCCGTGCCCGTCGTCGCCCGTGCCCTCGCCGTCGCCCGCGCCCTCGCCGTCGCCCGCCGTCGCCCGCGCCCTCGCCGTCGCCCGGGCCCCTGCCCCGGCCCGGCCCTGCCCCGACGAGGCCGCCCCGGCCCGCCCCCGTCGCCGTCGCCCGTGCGCCGCCCCGGCCCGCCCTCGCCGTCGCCCGCGCCCCTGCCCCGACGCCATCCTCGCCGCCGACCTCTCCTTAGCTTGGTCCGGCCGCCGGCGCCATCCTATGATGATTTTTTTTGTACAAATGATGATTTTTTTGTTCATAGATGCATGATAGATGATCAAATGATGTTTTTTTTTCATAGATGATCATATGATTTTTTTTAGGTTATTTTCATTTGTAGAATTTTTTTATGTATCTAGGAATATTTTTGTTTATAGATGATAGATGATCAAATGATGAATATTTTTGTTCATAGATGATAGATGATCAAATGATGATTTTTTTGTTCATAGATGATAGATGATCAAATGATGTTTTTTTGTTCATAGATGATCATATGATTTTTTTAGGTTATTTTCATTTGTAGAAATTTTTTATGTATCTAGGAATATTTTTGTTCATAGATGATAGATGATATATATGATGATGTTTTTTTTTCATATATGCATTTTTTCATATATATGATGATGTTAGTGGAGAGGAAAAAGTAAAATAAGGAAAAGGAAAATAAGTAGAGAAAGAAGGAGAAGAAGAAGGAGAAGACGAGGAGAGGAAGAAAAGGAAGAGGAGAAGAAGAAAGGAATAGAGGAGAGGAAGAAGAGGAAGTCTTCTCCTCTATTCTTTCTTTTCTTCTTTTTTCTTCTTCTTCTTCCTCTTTATTTTATCGGGAACGAGGGTTGTCGAGAGGTCAAGGAGCGGTAGAGGAGAAACCCTAAATAGAAAGTATCGTCGGTGTGAGATACATGTACCGTCGGTGTCGGACACTAAACCCACATCCCACAAGTGGCGCGGGCTTCGACGCCCACGTCACTTGTGGGACGTGGATGTAGTGTCCGACACCGAAGGCCACATGTATCTCACACCCACGATACTTGCTATCTATTTAGGGTTTCCTCTACCGAAAAGAAGAGGAGAAATAAATAAGAAGAAGAAAAAAGAAGAAAAAGAAGAGGAGAAGAAGAAAGGAATAGTGGAGAAGAAGAGAAAATAGAATATATTCTATTTTCTCTTTTCTCCACTATTCCTTTCTTCTTCTCCTCTTTTTTTCTTCTTTTCTTCTTCTTCTTCTTCTTCTTCTTCTTCTTATTCTTATTAGCCGGAAGTAGAGAGAGGTTTCCTAGTGTCAAAGTATTGAAGAAATCCATGCCTTCATCATTAGCCGGAAGTAACCAGGGCATGTTGGTACGAAGTTCTGCAAAGTTGTTTTGGAATGGAATCCCGGATAGAATAATCCGCCTTTTGGTACCAATTCAGCAAAGGCCTTCCAAATAGCGATATTCGGAAGGCTCTTGCTGGACTTTGTACCAAAAGGCGGATTATCCTATCTGGGAGTCCGTTCCAGAACAACTTTGAAGAGCTTCGTACCATCATGCACATGTTACTTTCGCCTAATGATGAAGACATGGTTTTGTTGAATCCTGAGACACTACGGAACCTCCCGACCCCTCGGCGATCCTATCGAACATGAGAGGAAGAAGAGGATAAAAAAAGAAGAGGAAGAAGAAAAAAAGAGGAGAAGAAAGAATAGAGGAGATCTTCTCCTCTATTCTTTCTTCTCCTCTTATTTTTCTTCTTCTTCCTCTTTTTTTTATCGGGAACGAGGGTCGTCGAGGGACATAGATGTAGTGTCGTCGTTGTCGATATATACCCCCTCCCGATAGCTTACTATGATTAGGTAGCTAGTTCTACGTTTGGCACTAATATATCCATCTATCATGTTTGAATAATAATTGCCATGTTGTAAATATTTGTAGAAACTATGGACACCGCCCTAGACGAAGCAACAAAAGAAGCGTTGTTGAGGGACATAATCGCAGAAGGAAGTGATGCCATCTCGTTGTTTCTCAACGAAACCGATGGTCTGGAAGGAGAGGGTGAACAAGCTGGCTACGGTGACCTAATGCCGGTGCAAGAAGAAGAACATGAGGACGGCTCCGGTGACCGAACCGAGTCCGGCCAGGTATATATATTAGTTAAGCCTATGCTGACTAGCTGATTGATGCATTCATTGTTTTGGTATGTACACATATTAATTAAGTCTTTGTTCTTTTTTCTAGCCCTCCGGATCGAGCACAACTTCGGTAAAGAGACGAGGCCCGAAGAAAAAGTTGAGCTCGGATGAAAAGTTTGAGATCATAGCAATCGCGCCCGACGGCCAACCTATTGAACCCCTCCGGACAAAGAGCGCATTTGTTGCTCAGTGCGGGGTTCTGGTTAGGGACAAGATCCCGATAAGCATCCAGCAATGGTTTAAGCCGGCTACAGAAGACCCTGAGGTCTCTTATGTCAATGATATGCAGAAAAATGATCTTTGGACTAAGCTGAAGTCAAATTTCACCCTACCGCCTGAGGATAATCCAGAGAACCCAGTTAAAGAGAAATTAATCAAGTCTTTTGCTCTGAAGAGGATGGCAAAACTATTCAGGAGGTGGAAGAAAGAGCTGAATAAGTTTGTCGAAAATAATGAGACACCAGAATTTAAGGGCAGATATGAGAATATCAGAGATCACTGGCCCGCATTTGTGGCCCACAAGACATCGGAAAAGAGTAAGAAGATGTCGGCGACAAACAAGCAAAATGCTGCGAAGAAGAAGCTTCACCATCGCACGGGGTCAGGTGGCTACCTCGTAGCCCGGCCTAAGTGGTCCAAGACTGAGAATGATCTGGTTCATAAAGGGATCGAATCAGAGACAATTAACTGGCCAGACCGTTGCCGGACTTGGTTCTTCGGGGCTGGCGGAACACTGGACCCTGTAACAGGGAAGTGCATTTGGACGAACGATCAAATGGACATACCAGTCAGTAAGCTTAAGCAGTATATCGAAGCAGCGCAGGAAGGGACGTTCTTTCCAGACAGAGAGAACGACGAGCTCACAATGGCCCTCGGGAATCCTGAGCACCCTGGACGGACACGAGGCACGCCAGGCTCCATTCCGTGGAAGGTTGGGTTTCCGGATGCAGGCGGTTACAAATCCCATGAGAGGAGGAAAAAAGTGCAGCAGACCCAAATGCAGGCGCTGCAAGCAAGGGTAGACGCGATAGAGGAACGAGAAGCAAATCGCAGCAAACGTACTGCCGAAGCCTCCCCCGAAGCTACCCCGCCATCTCAGCGCAGAAGCAGCGTGGCTTCCACCGAGCTGCTTCAGCCGGAGCATGCCTTGACGGCTCCTGCCAGCTATCCCGTGGATGCTATAATAGAGTCTCAAAATTGCCACCTTATGACGCAATGGATGAATTTGAAGGTCAAGGCGGCTGTTGGCTCTGTTTTTCCTACTGAACCCGGCGCAACTTTTCACTGCCGGCTGATTCCAGAAGGATATGCTAGGGTGATGGTGGATGAGATAACGGAGGGATTTGAGGACCTCCAGCTTGACCACCCTACCGGTGAAGGGGAGACTCGGCTGGGGTCAGCTCTGAAGACTCCATGCCTATGGCGGAAGGAGCTCATCAACCTTCCGAACTGGACGCCACCGCCTCCTCCTCCACCTCCGGCGAGTCAGGGCACTCCGCCTCTACCGCCTCCTCCTCCGGTGAGTGACGATCAGGGCCCTCGTCAGCTCCTTCTCCGGCGCGCGGCGGCACTCCGCCTCCTTCTCCGCCTGCGCCGACGCGCCCGAGCAGCCAGCCTCCTCCTTCTCCGCCTCGTCAGCAAGGGTGGAAGAGACCTGCCGCCGTTCCAGCTGCTCCGGCGCGTCGTAGTCCTTCTCCTCCGCCTCTTAAGCAAGTAAAGAAGACAACCGCTACATCTTCTCGGTCGGTGTCTAGCAGTACAACCAGAGGCGGGAGGACATACAGATTCGGTCCTTCTCTGAAGACTCCAGAGAAGTTACCATATGAGAGGACCCAGGAGGAGAACGCCGAGATCGCGCGAGAAGAAGTGAAGAAATTCTTTGAAGGGGTGAAAGCAAAGAAACATCCACCTCCGGAGGAGAAGGTAGATCGGGTGAAAGTGAAGCGCACTCTGGCTGCCCTGACAAAACCACCGAAGTCTGATTCGCCGAAAGGAAACTATGACCGCATTATTGGAAAGGAATTTGCCGAAGCGGAGCGGTCGGGAAGTACTGTCAGTGATCAAAGGCTGAAAGAACGACGAGCTGGGAAACAAATTTCCCAGCTTGGCGAACAAGCGAAGCAATCGTGCCCCCCGCTCAAGGTGCCTAGCCACAACGTCGATAATGATCCGAGGATGGTGCCCGGTTATAGCAATCTTGCAGATTACCAGCCCGACGAAGTACATTATGAACCCATGGACGTGCAGATACAAAGATACGAGTACGGGAAGCCTCTCGTCAAAGATGAAAGATCTCTATCAACGATGATGCGAAGATTGCATGATTGGTACTTGAAAATATGCAGAGACTCTGGGGGGAGTACTTTGTATGCGGGAGTTAAACCGGAGCATGACCTCGTTGGAATTGATCTGTTGCATGTTCCATTTGAGGAGTTCTATCAGTTCTTCAATCAATTGGCCCTCGATAAAACAACGGTCGCTTGCTACTGTCTGTAAGTAGTACTACTTCTGTCATTAAGTTTCTCTATATAGCTTAGCTCTTTCATTGCATGTATTTATAATCATCCTCACTATATTATGCAGATTGAAGATCGTCGAATTGAAGAAAAGACAAGTCGGTGATATTGGGTTCATTAACACATATCTCATAGATGCAACTCAGGTTAAACTTCATGCCGCAGCTACCGAGGCCAGCTTGCTACGATCGTTCGTAATAAATCAAAACAAAGATATAATACTCTTTCCTTACAACTTCAGGTGAGTGTTACTGTCTTGTGCGTATTCGGTTTCCCTTATATATTAGTCAAGGTTATAGTAATGTAATTGATGAGTTATGCATGTGTGTGCAGTTACCACTATATTCTCCTAGAGATTAAGCTTGAGCAGGGAGTAGTAACCGTCTTGGACTCTAAATGAAAAGATCCCAAGGAGTATGCGGACATGACTGAAATCCTCAAGAAGTAAGTTAAATCGATCATTATCCACCATATCAGCAACTTTGTTCATTTCCTGATATCAAGTAATTGTTTTCTTTGTCCGGCAGGGTTTGGAGAAAATTCACCAAAACAGTTCCGGGACTGCCGAAGGAGCTGGAATTTAGACACCCGAAAGTAAGTACTATAGTAGCATGTTCCGCGCATCTCCTAGTGATTCAAGCGCTAGTTTCATCAATACCATTTAGCATTCTTGCTTATCAGTTTGATTGACCTCTATTTCTTGTAAAGTGGTTGTGGCAGGAACAAGGGAATTATTTCTGTGGATACTACATCTGCGAGTCCATCCGCCACACGACCTGTGAGCGGGGCGGGTACTCTAACGAACAATATGAAGTACGTAAATAACAACATTCACAATTTTATTTTATTACCATCATTTGTGTTGAGTTTCATTCATTTATATATATATATATGTATTGACCCCCTTCTTCAAATTAGATGTTTCGGAAGCGGGATGAACTCCTAGCACCAGCTCGCATGCGAGCAATTCAAGAGGAATTGGCGGCATTCTTTCTTGACCACGTGATCCCTGAAGACGGAGAATTCTATGTGGACCCTGAGTCCGTATGATTACATTTGTAAGAGATAATTATTGTATATATGTAGCCGGTAGTGTCAGATAGATATACGAGAACTTGTTGTTCGACCAATCTCTCGGAGAAGGAGAGGTGGTCGATATCACTTCTCTCTGTATATATGCATATATGTTCATGACGATCTTCTGTTTCCTTCGTTTGCTTACTAGCTAGCTAGCGTGTCTAGTCCTCTCTATATACGTATGTATAGTACGTAGCGTCGACCAAGCACGGACATAAGAGAGGACACTTCTCTCTATTAATTATAACTAGCTAACATAATATATGAAACACCTAAATTAGCCCCGCAAAACCCCCAACCCCCCCCCCCTTTCAAAAAAAAAACCCCAGCCACAGAAGTGCTGACGCGTGGATGCCTATTGGTCCCGGTTGGTGCCACCAACCGGGACCAAAGGGTCTCCTGACTGGGCTCTGCGCACTGCCCACGTGGAGGGCCTTTAGTCCCGGTTCTAGATTGAACCGGGACTAAAGGGGGGAGGTATTAGTACCGACACTTTAGTCCCGGTTCCGGAACCGGGACTAAAGGCCCTTACGAACCGGGACTATAGGCCCTTTTTCTACCAGTGGAGGCAAAAGACTTGCCTCATTCATTAATTAAGAGGGAAAAGAGAGTTTGAATTTTGTGTTACAACACACATCGTGCTACAACACCACTACAAAAGGCCTACTCTCGTGGCATGATGGATCCCAAATTCTTTGCACCCGCGGTGACCCAAGTATGAGCCTCAATCTTGATGTTAGCTAGTAGAATCGTCGGCGGGGCACTCTTGAGTTGGAAGATCCGGGCATTTCTTTCATTCCAGATTGTCCAAGAGGTGAGCATGGAAAGGGTGGCCATGGCCTTCCTATTTGGTATGGTAGAGTCGGAGAGCCCGATCCACCACTCTTCGGTTGACCGTGCCAGGTGCCAAGCGGAAGTGTTGATGCTTTCGAGCTGGAGCCAATCTTTTAGCATTTCCCAAAGTCTAGTAGTGTATCGGCATCTGAAGAGGAGGTGGTCGATGGATTCTTGCACACGCTTGCAAAGAGGACAAAGCCCGCAATTGGGCCACCCCCGGTTGGTCAAACGGTCGGCAGTCCAAACCCTATTTTGCATGGCCAACCATGCGAAAAATTTGACCTTGGGCGGGGCCCATGCCTTCCACACTGTAAGCTCCATGGAGGAGCGGATGGTGCCGAAAAATTGGGCCAAGTAGGCGGATTTGGCAGTGTATATCCCGCTCTCTGTGTGTTTCCACATGATGTCGTCTTCGGCGTGCGCCTCAAGATGGAAATCGCGGATGGTGGTCCAAAGCTCAATAAATTGTCGAAGATGTTCGAAAGTGAAGTTGGAAGTGACCTTGGTCTTGCGAACCCAAGCATCATCCTGGAGGGCTTCCCGAAGTTTCCAAGTCTTCCGAGAGGAAGCATCGTAGATAAGTGGTGCGATGTCTCTTGGCTTTTGGTCCCGCACCCAAGGGCAGTCCCAGAAGGGTGTGCGCACACCGTTGCCAACAGTTATGGTCGTTGAAGCATAGAAGAGATTTTTGTCCATCTCGTCGCACGGGTTGCCGGTCCCAACCCATAGCTTGGTGGGCTCCTTCCACTCGAACCAAAGCCAACGCAAACGAAGAGCCCTTGCAAATTTCTCCGTGTTTAGCACCCCAAGACCTCCATATTCGACTGGCCGACATACGGATTCCCAATTAACTTTGCACTTCGCGCCGGTAGTCTTATCTGTTCCCGCCCAAAGGAAAGCTCTCTCAAGCTTGTTGACATTGTGGAGGATGCTCGGTGGAACGACCAGTGGGGTGATGAAGTAGATGGCTTGTGAGGATAGCACAGACTTGACAAGGGCAGCCCGACCAATGGCAGTGATATTTTGCCCGTCCCATGTAACAAGTTTGGAAGCGGCCTTGTCCACGAGGAATTGGAAATCCCGAACTTTTAGTAAAACATGAGCCCATGATACACTTAAAAACACATGATTTTTTCGTGCATACTCATTCTATATTATCCAGGTGGAATTGTTGTCTCTATCTTTTCATCCAAAAAATTTATTACTCGTGTACACTGTTGTAACTTTGAAACTTGTAACTACGAAAAGAAATCAGGATCAGAAAACTGGTACAATATTCTATGAAACTGAATTCGATTATGAAAAAGATTTAGTCAAAAGAACAAAACTTACACAAATTTTTAGAAAAATATCTTCATACATCATATCTTCCATAAATCTGGCAACCAACATTAGTTGTTTCTCTGAACTTATATATTAAGTGGATTGCAAGAATAATTTACTTTTGAGAGATATAATGTAATAGTAGTTTGAGGAACAATTTTGTTCTTTTCATCATGATGAAATAAAAAAATCTTAAATCTGCAAAATATACTTGAGTAAGGATAAATGCCACCTTCCTTTGTAATTTAAAGAAATTGACATGAAGAAAAGAGAGCCAACTCCTCCGGATATAAAATGTGTTATAGCAGTAACTTCTATCGACTGGCCGCTACTGTAGGTTTGCTGAGTGATGTTGATGATTCCTGCCATGAAAGGTAATTAGTTGTTGTGGAGTAATTATGGAGAATGAAAAAGCTATATATTACTTAGTAGCAAGGCATATAATGTTTACATTTTAATTGACGTGTAGTAAACTATTTGCGGGACAAAAGAGTTAACCACACAATCACATTAGAAGAGAGGCTAGAAACATGTATTTATGAGAATATTTAGCAGAACTAATCCTTATAGGTTTAGAAGAGCATGATACAGTAACCTTGGAAAGGTTTCCTGATGAACAAATATACCGCTCTTTGCATTAAGAATTGTGATGTCAGCTTGGGACATTATAGAATAACCTACCATATGAGATATGACTATCATCTCTGCTGAAAAGAATCTATGCTAAAACATGTAGTCTTACTTACTAATAGGCCCCATGAGGCACATGCACGTGTGTAGGCGAGTTTTTTTCTTCTGGCTTTCATCAACCGTAGATGGCATAATTGAGTACTGGTGACGGAGAGCAAACAGTCATAGATTACAAAGTACGATCAGACCAAAGGTTAGAATTATTACATAGAAGATATAACTTTTCCAGTACTACTACCTATTCCAGTTTTCTCGAGGAAACAAACTATATTTGGAAGACTAACTTCCTTCATTTAAGCTACAACCCCGCTTATTATCTTATATCCAACAACCGTATTGGAGGCTGGACAATAGAAACGCTAAAGAAATACGTTAACTGAACTATCAGCCTGGCCGTACTGAATCAAGTAGACAGGAGAAATTTATCCTAGAACATGCACTTGCCGACCTTATATATAGGAGCAACCTTATAACTCTGCTGGTCTTGTTTGAGACGTGGTGTGACCCTGGGTGGCCGACAAACATTCCTGCATGTTGCGAGTTGACATGCAAGATCGTGAACTCAATTCCAATGATGGTAAATATCCTAAAATCTATTTCGTAAATCTTCTTCACAATATGCAAGACTATGCTAGACTTATCTTGGAGACTTGAATAATCACCTAATTTACTACAGACAAAATGACGGCAAGGCTGGCAACGATCTATGGCGACAACAGCTAAAATCAAACATAAACTAATAATATTAATTAGTCGATTCAAACCGTACCAGCGTGCTCACCTGAGAGTAGATTCTGTGTTATCTTTGACTAAGGTTTGTCCCAAAGTGCACAGAGAGGAATCTGTCTTCTCAGACACGCTGTAGCTAGCTCCATGCATCCACCTCACGTTCCACTCATGGGACATGGGCCATGCAATTTTCCTACTGTTGGCCTAAGATGTTATGGACTACGTCATTGCCCCTCCTGTGCAGATCACATCAACTAATTAACGGAGCCTGTGCTGAGCACTTCGTATCCAGCGATGTAAGTGCAGCCGTGCATTATCCTATTTCTGTAAGCACCTGCCGCCCAGGAGAGGAAGGAAGTTTCAGGAGGAGAAAAATATGCCAATAGCGACGATCAGTCTAACATATCTCCTCATCAGTTGACGTGATGCGCGGACTTCACATGGCGAGATGTGCTCTAGGAGAGCTGCATGATCTGCATCTCGACCTTGTGCTGGCATGGCATGGATCAATCAGAGGCAGGCCTGACAATAGCAGATCCGTTTTGCTTTCTTTTAGGAAAGAGAGAGAGAGAGAGAGAGAGAGAGAGAGAGAGGGTCGATAGGAGTTGTGCTGGACCTGGTTTCCACATGATATGTGTTTATCCTACGGCTTTAGATAGATTTGTAGGGCTTGATTGCATGTCGATATGAGCACCCCGCGACGAAAATCCGTTGGCCACGTTGGTGTTCTAATCTCAAATTGATGGACTGTTACATGGGATCCCATGGCTTAATTTTTTTTCCTTTTCGTGTTAAAAATTGGTTATATCTAAACCGCTCCATGGGATTCTATGGCTCCTTTTCTTCTTTCTGGTTTAGATCTAGACTATTCCATGCGATTCTATTGTTGTTTCTTCTTTTCTAGTATAAAAATAGATAGAATATGTGGGTTAATCTACACCGTAATAATTTGATCCCACCAGATGAACGGTTCGTAAAATCTAATTAACGTGGTAATTACTTGGGAGTCTGTAAAACTATTCCATGCGATTCTATTGTTGTTGTTTTTCTTTTCTAGTATAAAAATAGATAGAATATGTGGGTTAATCTACACCTTTTCTAGTATAAAAATAGATACAATATGTGGGTTAATCTACACCGTAATAACTTGGTCCCACCAGATGAACGGTTCATAAAATCTAATTAACATGGTAATTACTTGGGAGTCTGTAATTAGTATAGGTATATAGATATATAGATGTCTGTCCACTCAATTCAGTCTGTATATTTTGAAGTATCCATATCATATTTTTTGTGAGGACGGTCTATCAATTATGGTTACACCCCAATATCTGTATGCATTGCAGGGTTTATCGCACCCACCAGGATTTCCAGCCCCATGGATGTTCGGTCCATACGATTTGTCACGACCTTTGGACTGTCCTGCTTGTGGGAGTAGGCGGGGCCCCTGCATGCCACGCGTAGTTGGACGATCAATCTTCTGTTTAATACTTCAACATAGTGATTTTCTGGCAAGGATTCACTCGTGTCACATCAAGTAAATCTTATTGATTTACTGTCTAAATCTTATTGATTTAATGTCATGTTTTCTTTCTTTTTTCTGCAATTTTACGATGCAGGTTTTGCCATGTGACATTCATCACAGAATAAACCGTTTGGTTTGCTCTACGATGGCTATTTTTGCAGGTTTCACTTCTTATGTCGTGTCAGTAACGAAGGCACTATCCATCACTTATATTACTGGAAAAAATTGAATCAGTCTGTTGTCTGAGTACAAGCTGCCTATGATGAACTGCAGTTTGGTTTAACAAAAATGCCACAATTAGTCCTTCTCGCGTTTAAAAGAAATGAAGAAAAAAATTGGATCACGGTCACGGATCCTAGTCAAGTTAGAAAGCTGATCATAGCAGACCAGACACGATCGCCGCTGTCTCGCACAGATCGAGCATCGACATTTGCTCTAGCACTGACAGCGGCAGCAGCTCAGTCTGATCCAGCTGAGGATTGGGCACCGACCGCGTCAGCGGATCAGTCTGATCTACCGGAGGATCGGGCATCGACACCGGCACCTGCTCCGACACCGGCACCAGCTCTACAAGGAGCACCATCTCCGGCAGCAGCGGCGGCTTCGGCACCTGCACCAACACTTGCACTAGCATCTTCTCCGGCCCTTGCAGTTGCACCGGCAACAGACTAGGCTGCAGTTCGCACTTCATATACCAAAGTCCTTACAAAAACCGACATGTCCACCTTCTTGGTAAGCATTGGCCGCCCAAGTGCTTCGTCCTTTTTTCTTTCCATGTTGTTTCACATGATTCACTGTGTTGATCTAACTGTTTGGGTATGTCTTCTTGTTTGCAAACAGAGAATTCCTAGAGCAACTAGGGAGTCGTTCAACAATCCGGCGACCGCGGCCAAGTTTCTCTTACCATGCGCAGCCTTGGTGTGAATGAACCCGCTCAATATATCATAAGTACAAAGGATGGTCGCATGATGATTGATGCTAAAGGATGGTCAAGGTTCAAATCTAAATCATATCTTGCGGTAGGGGATGATGTCAAAAGCAAACTTTCTCGGCAAGGAGAGCTGGTCCAAATCAACTTTGAAATTCTTCAGTAGCATCACGCAACTGCCTAACTGCTCTATCCTCCGAGAGATTTTGATGTGATAATATGGCATGGTGAAACAAGTGTCCTGTGTGTATAAGTAGTACGATAGTATTATTTATCACATGGTATATCGTTGATAGAATTGCAACTCTGATTGCTGGTTAGGAACTGTCGTTCAATTTCATTCCAACAGCTGCCGTGCTTTATTCAATTTTGTGTATTCGCCTTGCGACAGCATCTAAAACAAGCATCGTACCGATCGCTTGCAATATGAAAAGCGCTGAGGTAGAACACATGGGCCCCCAAACATGCAGAGTCGGCCTGCGGCCCAAAGTCCAGAACCTGGTTTCGAGAAGCACTAGCTTAGTGCAAAAGTGGCGTCCTCCTCCTGTTGTGGATTGGGCGAAGATGAATGTTGATGCTGCGTTATCTCGCAATGGTGAAAGGGAAGCCCTGGCAGTTGTGAGCCGGGATCATACAGGCTTCTTCCTTGGAGCATCGGCACTGGTGTGCGAAAGTGTTACTGATCCAGAGATCCTAGAGGCAATGGCATGTTGCGAGGGGCTATCTCTGGCTCTTGACTTAAACCTGCAACAAGTTCAGATTAGCACCTATTGTTCAACAACAGTCAAGCATATCGAGGAGGCATACTTGGGGCCAAGCAAAGTTATTATGGACGAGATCAAGATGAGGAAGAATATGTTCCAAACCATGAAGATCATACATGAAAAATGCGAGTGTAATGTTGAAGCGCATGTTCTCGCAAAAGCTGCTACTTCTTTGCCCTGTGGACGCCATCTTTGGCTCACAGGAACCCCCGAAATTATTTGTATACCTATGACTATTAATCTTGAATAAAGCAGCTTTTATCCCTAAAGAAAATCTGAGTATTATATTCTCAGCTGAACCCCCATAATGTCCGTGCATTGCAGAGGGAGTATATTTCTCGGCAAGGTGAGCCTGTGATATAAAAGATTTGTATATTTCTTTACAGAGGGAGTATCTCTCTGTTAAAAAATATATTTATGTGTAACTAGTTACTCCTGTCTTTCTACTTCCTTTCGCTGATATGTGGGGCAACCGGCAACGGGGTCCACGTGCCATATGCACAAATTAGAGTGCACAACTTCATGGTAGACACACCCCAGTCATAGCGCCGTAGTAATGCCCAATGAGCTGTCAAATCACAACCCCCCTTTCCAGCTTTAGCAGTAAGCTGGATGGACGAAGCGACAATATTTCACTGGGCCTGAATCCCCTTCTCCCTCGTTTGCTTTTTCAGAGAAAACCCCCTCTCGGTGATTTCATAGGGTTTTCTCATGGAGAACCAGGTACGAATTCTCATCCATCCCCGATAAACCCAAGTCGCTTGGTCACAGGTAATCCTAGGATGGCAGCCGTCGCCGTTGATGCATTTTTCTTCCTACTGAATCTAGTGTGTTTCATTTGCAGTGCCCGAAGTGCGAGTACCCTACAGGTTTCTGCGCCCTCGGCGAGACGCCACACTTGTTCCTTCTCATCCTAACACAGCATTTTGAAACGTGCACAGTATATTCCTAGAATCCTCTTTTCTATTCGGGAGGGTGGGGTTTTTTTGAACATGCTGTGTTCTCATATTATTTTTCCTACAGTGTATTATTTGCTCTGTCAGAACACATGTACTCAAGATGCTCGGCCTTGCCATAACTGAATACACTAGTTTACTGGTCACAGTGAAGACAAGCCATGGATATAAGTTCCGAGTTGGGTTCATGAACCAAGAAGATCGCTGCTTTTTTTATGGCCGAACTTGGATAAACTTTTTCAAGTGTTACGGACTGAAAGTTGGCGCACGAATGTTGATGGAAAGAGCAGAACCTGGTCTCATATTTACTGCGATCTTCCACCCCGACGTCGTTCCAATTGTTCATCCATGTTAGTTTTGTATCTGGTTCTTGCTTGTTTCCTCGATTACTTCTTAATACACCTATCATGTCTAACTAATCACAATTTAACTTTAGAAGTAGCAAGGAATCTCTCACGAAGATGCTACTTCTAACTAATATTTTCTTATAATTGGTGGCACGTGTAGGTTTTTTCAGAGTTAAGCAGTCTGCTCGTTTGTTACTCTGTAATAACTCGGCTGTTACTAATGGCACTGAAGTTGACTGGATCGACATCCACAAGTTCCTACACTTTATTGATCGGCTTGAGGTCCTTGTGGGGCGTTTCAATGGTGGAAGGCCACGTGGGATATGTGTGCCACTGCTGCACTCGTTGAACTATTGTGTCGAGAAACTTATGGTACGAGCTGTTTTCTGTTATATATGTTGTTCATAAACTATTGCTTATACACAGTTTTACAACTGTGATCTTCTTGAAAGAGGAACTGCCGAGTTCTATTGTTCCTATACAGATGCCTGACCATGGTTGGGTCAGACTTGCACTTGGTCACAACATGATGTTTATGTCGACCTACTCAATTCCCCTTGGAGGTGAAAAGATACTTATTCATGGGTGCTCTAAAATAATGAAGGCACGTCATCTTGGAGAATAGGACAGAAGATTATGTTCATGCTTTTCCATGGCTCTAAAGCGAATATCCTGTTTATTGACCACGTTGCGAGATGAAGCCGCTTTCAGAAGGTTGTGGATGTGCGGGGTGGCGCCTAGGCCTTGTCCTGGGGCTTGGCGGCCTCACCCTTGGTTAACTGTAGGCAAAGTAGCACTGTTCGAGGCGTGCTTTGTACGGTTGAACCTGTATAAGTACTCATACTGCTTTCAACTTTGGTTGTTAAGTGCCCCTGCTGGTTTCAGTTAAGGTTGTTAAGTACTCCTGCTACTTTTACAGTCTGTCGTGTTTCTTCAGTCCTGTCTTCCTCCAGCTGCCAAAACCAAACCAGCGTCGGCGGGGCCGCCTGCTTCCGCCTCCCACGGCTGGCTGCGCCTCAGCGCACGCATCGCAGCCCCACCGTCTCCTAAATCGTTAACGCCGACGTCCTCCGCGCGCTTTGGTGCACTCGCCGCGGCACCGCCCTCTCGCACTGTCAACATGGTCAACAAACAACAGGAATCGACAGAAGGACGTGGAGAGGATGACAGTAGGGGCACACCACGTCAGCGTATGGAAAAATAAAATGCTTCCTCCTAGTGTTTTCCTGACATCTGGGACCCACGATATTGTGAGCGTATATAGTCAATAGACAAGAGAACAACAGAAGATCGGCTGACACCTGGGACGTAGCTACTCGAGCAGTATTTTTTTTGTTTGGTATTGTTGAGACGAAGTAGGGTTTGAGCTGGGCTGTGGCCCGTCTAGCCCAGGCTTATATTTTATGTTCACCATGTGACCAGCCCAGCTATTTTTTCTTTGTGAAAATGAGCCCAGTTTATTTTTTCTGAAGAATACCCAATCCAGCCCTACTTATTTTTCTACGCCCTGATGGGATGCAACTCTTTCAAGATGCCTGCAAATCTTGAAAGTAATATGAAATGGGTTGTAAATATAAAAACAGATGACAAATTGGCAATTACTTTATAATTTCTGAATTTTATTACATTTTCATATTTCTATTTCACTGGGCATTAACCTAATTTAAATATATCTTCAAAGTACTTTAAATCTGGCTGGACATTTCGGTATTAAAAATAGTTTGGAACCCGCAGAAATATGCGAAATTGGCCCTGGCCAACCAAAAAAAACGACTGCAATAAATTGCATAAGAAGTTGCCATGAGCTATATATAAATTATTAAAAAAAGAGGGAGTGGTCTGACTTGTGGGCCTGTTTAGTTGACGCGTATGCAAGATTTTTTTAGTTATTATATACGTCAACAAACGATTCTAGCAGACGTAACCATTGGATATCAATCCAACGACCATCGTGTTTCTTCAATCTCTGATCTTCTTACTCCAGCCGCCAAAGCAGCGCCGGCGGGACCGCCTACTCCCGCCTCCCGTGGCCGGCTGTGCTGCCGTGCAGGCCTCAGCGCCCCCTACTACTCCCACCGCTGGCCGGGGCATCCCGCTACTCACCCACACCCCCTGTTATTCTGCGGCGATAGCAACCTCACACCGCAGCCGAACCGGTGAACGCTTGTACTCCTCTCCACGTGAGCATCCACTGCCGCGTCTTCCCTGGCTCCGCGTCGTCCCCTTCCTATGCCTCGCCGTCGACCACCGCCGTGGTGCTCTCAGCGCAGCGTGGTCAATGTGGTCAACGACCGACTTCCATCGGAAGAGTACTGTACGTGGAGAGGCTGGCAGATGGGTCCATGGCAGCCGCAAGGAAGTGCCTCCTTATTATGCAGAAAATAATTATTCCTCCACCTAACAGCGGGGACCCACCGGACGGGCCACCAGTATTTTGCAAAAAAATCGTTTCCCCCTGACAGCTGGGACCCACCGAACGGGGCACCGTATTTCGCGAAAAAAACGTTTCCCCCGCTGTCAGTTCGGACCCACCGGAAGTGCCTCCTTATTACGCACAAAAAAATGAATACTCCCCCGGCTAGCTGGGACCCACCTTGGTGGGAGGCTGACTTGTGGGCCTACTAAGTTGACGGGGACGAAGGGCTTTGTCAACTTAGTCAATATGAATGATTCTAGCTCCAGTGACCGTACGATGTCCATCCAACCGCCGTAGTGCTTCTTCAACCTCTGGTCTTCTTGCTCTAGCCACCCAAAACAGCGCCGGTCGTGCCGCATGCTCCTGCCTCCCGTGGCCGGCTGTGCTGCTGCGGAGGCCTCACCGCCCCCTACTATTCCCACCGCTGGCCAGGCCTTGCGGCGACGGCAGCCTCACACCGCAGCCGAAGCAGTGAACCCTCATACTCCTCTCCGCACGGGCTTCCACTGCGGTGTCTTCCCCGGCTCCGCGTCGTCCCCTTCCTAGGCCTCGCCGTCGTCCACCGCCGTGGTCCTCTCGGCGCGGCGTGGTTAATGTGGTCAACGACCGACTTCCATCAGAAGAGTACTGTGCATGGAGACGCTGACAGCTGGGTCCACGGACGCAGCAAGGAAGTGCCTCCTTATTACGCGCAAAATAATTATTCCTCCACCTGACAGCGGGGACCCACCGGACGGGCCACCGTATTTCGCGAAAAAAGCGTTTGCCCCTGACTGCTGGGACCCACTAGCTATATCTTCGCACGCAAGGAAGTGCCTGACAGTCGGGACCCACCTGGTCGAAGCGTACGTAGCGTGTCGATGTAGAGGCACCCACCTGGTCATTCTGGTCGCAAATGTGTACGTACATATATACTGGTCGATGTAGAGGCGCGCACGTGTCGTCGTAGAGGCACGCACATAGCATGTACACGTACGTACAGTGGCCAAGGTGCAAAAAAGAAAAATACGGCCACGTATGTGTACATACAGGCGGGGTCTCGAACGCCTACTCGCGCATACGTACGGCCAGGGCTCGTGTACATGGCTGGGTCGGAACGGAGAAACAACGTCATCATCGTGTTCATGGGGAGGCAACGGAATGCGTCGTGTTCATGGGGAGGCAACGGAATGCGTCATGTTCATCGGGAGAGCTTGGATGGAACAGGCGATGGAAACGAGGCCTGGCATACCGCAGAACGGAGGAAACGGCCTTGTGTTCGACCGGCCACGTTCGAAACGGGATCCTACTCATCGGGAGGGGTCTGGCGCACCGCAAAACGGAGGAAACGGACCTCCTACGGTCGAAACGGGGGTCCTGTTGATCGCGAGGGGTGTGGCGTACTACAAAACGGACGAAACGGACTTGTGTTGGAGCGCTACGGTCGAAACGGGGGTCCTGTTCATCAGGAGGGGTGTGGCGTACCGCAAAACAGGACTCCACGGGATACTGTTCATCTCCACCGTCGACCCCCTCCAGCCTCCACGAGCTACTGTTTATCCACCGTCGACCTCCTCCAGCCTCCACCTGCGACTGTTCATCCACGGGCTCCTGTTCATCCAGCCTCCATCGCGCGCTACTCCACCGGCTACTGCTCAACCAGCCCTCTCCACGGGCTCCTGTTCAACCACCCCTCCACGGGCTACTGTTCATCCTGCCCTCCACCGTCTACTGTTCATCCAGCCCTCCATGGGGTGGTCCTGTTCATCCAGCCCTCCACGGGGTCCTGTTCATCCAGCCCCAACCGGCTCGATCGATCGGGGTCCTGTTAATCCAGAGGCAACACCACGGGGTCCTGTTCATCCACCCCCACCGGGAACTGTTCATCCAACCCCCCTCCCCCCCCCCCCCCGTAACGCTCACTGTTCATCTAGAGCCAGCATCGGTCGGCTTCAGTTAGCAGCAGTAGCGAAGGAATCGCTCGATCGGGTTCAGTTAACAGCCATCGATCGATCGCTTGGGTTCAGTAACGCGTAGCCTGCAGTGCAATTGCTTGGGTTCAGTTAGAGCCAACGCCTCGCACACACGCGCGTACGTGTACGAGAGAAGCGCGCATCGCTCGGCCCCCGACCTACCACCGTAACTGGGGACTCCTCGAAATTTTCCTCCCCCTCGCTTCTACCACGGTTTTTTCCGTCATGGATGGCCCAAAGAATGTCATGCAGCTGCGTCTCCGGCCCGCCCAGGATGAAAAGCCCAGTTTCTGTCATGATTTTTTTTCATAAAAGTAGGAGCCCACCACATCTATGATGATACCGGGTTTTGTCACAATTATCGTCATAGAAGTGTCATATGTATGACAGGAAAAAAATTCGTTCGGCCCAAAATGTCACGGATGTGTCTTTTTTGTAGTGCGGAGCTTCTCACAACAAGCCTGATGGTTTTAGGTAGGGAATGCCCCACCTTTGTGGACGGAACGATATCCATTGCCTCTTATTGCTTTCAAATTTTTTTCTCATGTCAACATAGAACAACAGCAGTGTTGTGTGAAGTTTTGTGATTTTCGGGGTTCGTTTGGACATTTTTATGAATTATCTGAGTTTTCAATGCCATTATGTGCATAATTCAAATTTGAACTACATGCGCATGCTCCAGTGCATATAAATTGGTTGAAAAATCAAATATGTGTCCTTGGGTGCATGCTTAGGTCCCATGCAAGAAATGGGAATGAATTTCAAACAACAGGGCACCGTTGATTGCCGGCAAAACATTGAGATGCCTGGTTTTTAAATTTTAGTAAATCCAAAACTCGTCTGAAATTCATGAAACTTGGCATGCTATCATGGAGTGGCATCAACATGCCGTGGTAAAAAATTCGTCCCATTTGGGTATATGCTTCTCACAGATCGGAGCTTCTCACAACAAGCATGATGGTTTTTGGTAGGGAACACCCCACTTTTAAGGACAGAACGATATCCATTGCCTCTTATCGCTTTCAAATTTTTATCTCGTGTGAACATAGAACAACAGGAGTGTTGTGTGAATTTTGTGATTTTTTTGGGTTCCTTTGGACATTTTTAAGCATTATCTGAGTTTTCAATGCATTTATGTGGATAATTCAAATTTGAACTGCATGTGCATGCTCCAGTGCATATAAATTGGTTGAGAAATCAAATCTATGTCCTTGGATGCATGGTTAGATCCCAAGCAGGAAATGGGAATGAATTTCAAACACCAGGGCACCGTTGATTGCCAGCAAAACATTGAGATGCTTGGTTTTTAAATTCTAGTAAATCCAAAACTCGTCTCAAATTCATGAAACTTGCCATGCTATCATGGAGCGGCATCAACATGCTGTGGTAATTTTTTTTGTCTCATTTGGGTATATGCTTCTCACATATCGGAGCTTCTCACAACAAGCATGATGGTTTTCGGTAGGGAACGCCCCATCTTTGGCGATGGAACGATATCTATTGCCTCTTATTGGTTTCAATTTTTTTCCCATGTCAACATAGAACAACAGGAGTGTTGTGTGATTTTTTTTTATTTTTCGGGGTTCGTTTGGATATTTTTATGCATTATCTGAGTTTTCAATGCATTTATGTACATAATTCAAATTTGAACTACATGCGCATGCTCCAGTGCATATAAATTGGTTGAAAAATTAAATCTGTGTCCTTGGGTGCATGCTCAGATCCCATGCAAGAAATGGGAATGAATTTCAAACACCATGGCACCGTTGATTGCCGGCAAAACGTTGAGATACTTTGTTTTTAAATTCTAGTAAATCTAAAACTCATCTGAAATTCATGAAACTTGTCATGCTATCATGAAAGGGCACCCGACATGCTGTGGTATTTTCCGTGTCCATTTTGAGAGAAGGCGCGCGCACTCGAATAATGACAGCCAACAAAGGTATTTAAAAAAATAGCTGCCACTTTAATATCTCAAATGTTTGTATACTTCAAACCATGTGCGTTCGGTTAACCATTCACGTAACACCACGTGTCTTGGTTTTAATGGCTATAGGAGGTGTCGTGTGGACAGTTGCTTGACTGAACGGGAGGCGTGCGAGCGTAGTCCGATGCGTAGGCTCACCGGGAAGCGTACAAGCTGTTCAACGCAGGATTTGTGCATCTCTTCAACGCAAACGGTTCAGATTAGGGTATGCAAATTAAAGCCAGACGTCGGCGCTAAGCCAAGAGACTCTGCGATTTGTCAAAATATGCAGCTAAAAATTAATAGTTCTCCCCGGGATTAAGCATAGATTTCATTCATACTAGAGATTAAGTAGTCGTTCTCACCGGGAAGCGAGACAGCCTTGGTCCGCCGCCCGCCTCGCTCCCACTGGTCTATATTAATGGCGCCGCCGAGCGGCCGCACCCGCCCATCCTCGCCACACACACAATTCCTCTCTCTTCGCCCTCATCCTCGACGCCGCTCTAAGTCCTCAAAGCCGTCAGTGTACGAGGATGCCGCTGAAGCGCTCCAGCGGAGGGAGTGGCGACGTCGGGACTGTTGAAGCACCGGAGCACGGCGTGAATATGGAGACAGAGGTTTCCGTCCCCACCGACGTGGAGAACGAGGCTGCCAACAAGCGGAGGCGGGTCGAGAAAGAACCGCAAGCGACTCCAGCAGGCCTAGACTTCATCAACAACCTCCCCGATGATGTGTTGATAGTCATCATATCCCTCCTCCCAATCAAATATCGGGCGAGGACAGCCGCCCTTTCCCGGCGGTGGCGCACCCTATGGCTCTGCACCCCTGTCGACCTCCTCGACGCCCACAAGCTCTGTCATGGCTATCGCCAAATCTTGGATGCGTTCACCCAGATCATCGGCAGTCACGATGGCCCAATCAAAGGCTTTATCGCAGGCAAGTTACGTTCCAATGGCAAGGAACGCGCCAAGCTTGACGAGTGGTTCCGATCCCGCGCCATAGATCAGGTCGAGAAGCTAAGTTATAATGATGGGCATATGGGCTTGCTGCCAATGTCCGCGCTCTGCTTCGCGCCCACGCTACGCCTCGCCAAGTTCATGAACTGCCATTCCCCTCCCTAATGATGCGCCTGCTCTTTTTCTACCATGACTGAAGCACCTCGATCTCGTCGTCGTCCGCATCCCAAAGGATGACATGGAGCACCTGCTCCGCGGCTGTACTGCACTCGAGTTCCTTCGTATTCAGGCAATGAATTGGTCGAGTACCTTGCACATCACCTCTAGGACTCTTCGGACTATTTATGTGTGTTGTTGGTGCTGCAACGAGAGATCACAAAAGGTGGACCACAATATGGTCATCCAGGACACACCTTCACTTGAGAGATTACTTGTAGTTGATCAACAAGGTCCAACAAGAATCAATGTCATTTCTGCGCCGAAATTGAAAGTGGTGGGCTACTCGTCTGTCAAATACTACAACTTTCAGGTAGAACACTCGCCTTATATACCTCTCCTTCTTGATATCAACGTTATTTCTAGTTTTGAAGATGTATGTTCGGCTGTCATCCAGCGAAGCTTCACCTAGACTCTGGGCACAGTGAAGGTCTTGGCACTAGAATCTGTCGTCCCCAACCTGGACCAAGTTTTCAGTTGCCTGAGATGCTTTCCGTGCCTGAAGAAGCTGTATATCGAGGTGATGTTCCTTTCCTGTTAAATGTTAACCATAAGGGAGTTCAATTTTTTGCACCTTTTCCCAAGTTTACAATGACAATGTACTACGATTTCTGAAGGAATTTTGGAGGATTTTAGGACATACACCCCACCCCATATTGGTTGCTTCATTCATATGGTTACAATCGTCCATAAGCATTTATCCTTTGGATTCGTCCATACTAGTTTTTTAGGGAATTTTTCATCAAATCCAACCTCTTGTGAAGAAGGCTACATGTTTCTAGATTGTAATCAAATTCCCATGTTAATCATGCCAGATCGAAGATGTCAAGTTGGTGCATTTTACAAATCCTGCAAACCAAATGGGCGTGTAGCAGTGTTCAAAACTGCATGTAGGCACTAACGCTCTTCTTTTGCAGTGCATATTAGGCCCGGTGGAAGATGTTTATAACGACAATCACATCGAATGCCTGGATCTGCATCTCTCAAATATTACTTTGAACTCCTACAGAGGGACCCCACCGGAGATTACACTCGCCAAGTCCTTTCTTGCCAGAGCAAAGGTGCTAAGGGTACTGAGGTTGAACACGCATTTAATTAGGAAAAATCAATGGTATGATTATCAGAGCTGGCAGGTACTGCGGAATGGAAGTGCCTCCAAAAATGCCAAACTTCGTATTGGAAGAGCATATGGCAAAGCAATTGGAAGTTATTGTGTCAAACCCATACATGACTTGTCAGCGGCTGATCCCTTTTCAGAAATGACGCAGCTTGCAATGTTTGAATTTGGGCGATGTAATCTTTGAATTTAAACCTTGCAATATTTATGGTATTCGTTATATTGAACCGTTTATGTTCTCTTGTCTCAACGCAAACACTTCATCCGGGTGAATCGCATGTCGTACATCGCACACACCTTGATATGGCTGATCGTTTCTTTTGTGTTGCCTAATCACAAATAGTTCATCCGAGTGAACTGTATGATGTACATCGCACACACCTTGATCTGGCTGACCATTTCTTTTGTGTTGTCTAATCACAAACAGTTCATCCGAGTGAACCGTATGCTGTACATCGCACACACCTTCATCTGACTGCCCATTTTGTTTGTTCCTCCTCACCGAAAACGGTTAATTGAACTGAACCATATGCCCTGAATCGCACACGCAACTAAAATCTGAACCGTGTTTGATGCATTCGTCATCACAAACATTTTGCACCTTTTTGACGGTTTTTTTACACCACCGTTTGCGATTATTGCATCGCACACAGTTTCGTCGAAGGGTCTCTAATCGTAGTGTCGCGTTAGAAGCATCTTGCAGTAGTGCCAGATGGTCTTTGTGCTGTCCATTAACGCTTCGACCCGCCGCCAGCTGGTTTCTTCCACCTCGCACGCAACGTGTTCGACAAAATTATTTGTTAGAACAGGAGGTTTACATCACCAAATATACATGATTTGTTGGAGCAGGAGGTTTACATCATCAAATATACACCATCTGTTGGAGTTGGCTCTTTTTTGAGATGTAGAAAGCACTTTTTTGTGATGTAAATTATACAAAACGCTACAAAGCACATACAAAAATCATCAAATCCTAAGCTCATCCCCATTGAATGCTACTGCAGCAACAGTAGCACGCGCGCATGGGCAGCAGCAACTTCAACGCTGACAACAACGGCGATAGAATGCATCGGCAGGAGGAAGGAGGGAGCAGACTATACTGGTGGGCTACGACGGGCGGCAACGAAAAGATGGGGATGGGCAACATGTGGCGGGAGGAAAATGGCAGTGTTGTGTGTGGTGAGACGGCATGATTAGAAACGACGGATAAGGTAATACAGTACTTAGTAGTAGCATGGGGTACAGGGGCTGCGCTACTACTAATTAAGTCCACTACTTATAGCATGGGCCACGCACCTACTATGTGGCACCCACCACCTGACCCTGTCTATCCATAGTAGTAGCGCGGGATTGAGCACCCGCGCTACTGCTACCAACTTAGTAGTAGTGCAGCTTTGGCACCCCATGCTACTACTATGGCCTGTCCCGAGGGGCATGGTGAGGACCACTTAGTAGTAATGTGGAGTTCCTGTACCCGCGCTACTACTATTCTGTATCTGTAGCACGGGATTTTAGCCTGCGCTGCTACTAAATAGCAGTAGCACGACACATTTAACTTACATCACTATTAAGTGGTTGCCTATAGGGGTTTTTCTAGTAGTGCGACAATGATCTCGAGCAGGCCCAGTTCTTTTGACCGATTCTCCCAGAATCTTGAGAATCGGGCCTCCCCCAGCTTCTTTTAGAATCTTGAACACATTTTTTTAACAATCCTAGCTAGTTAGGATGTAAACAGCTAGGATTGTCAAAAAATATGGGTTCAAGATTCTGGGAGAAGCTGGGTGGACGGTAGATTCTCAAGATTCTAGAAGAATCGGCCAAGGTTTGAGGGAGCAAAACAACAAATAAGGTGGAGCAGATAGAAACAACGCTTGAACAAGCAATGCATTAAGCACGCACTGAGGTAACAAATACTCCCTCCGTTTCTTTTTAGTTTGCATATAAGATTTGGTCAAAGTCAAACTTTGTAAAGTTTGACCAACTTTATTTGAAAAAATATCAACATCTACAATACTAAAGCTATATCGTATGGAAATTAATTTCATGATGCATCTAACAATCTTGATTTCATATTATGAATGTTGATATTTTTTTCTACTCCCTCCTGTCCTTTTTACTCCACATATTAGATTTATGTCAAGTCAAACTTAGCAAAGTTTGACAAAATTTATATTAAAAAGTATCAACATCTACGACACCAAATATATATACTATGAAACTGCATTTCATAATGAATCTAACAATATAGATTTGGGCTTGTGAATGTTGATGTTTTTTTCTATAAGTTCGATCAAAGTAGAGATAGTTTGACTTTCGACAAAACTTATATGCAGACTAAAAAGGACCGGAGAGAGTATAAACATAGTCAAAGTTGGCAAAGTTTGACTTTGACCGAATCTTATATGCAAACTAAAAAGAAACGGAGGGAATATGAATAAAAAGAGCTCCGTGTCGGGATGGATCGTGTGGATCACAAAACGTGAAGCGCTTGAACAAGTTTTTTGCGTAATCATCTAGCTGGTATTATTACGCAGGAATAAAAGCCCAAAACAAACATGGCCTAAGAAAGTCACAGCCCAACTTGCTGATCTGAGCCCATGGCCCAATCATGTCCCGGTCTGACCTTCACGGGACTCGAAGCGGGCATTTCCTATTTGGCGCTGCAGGTGCCGTTACAGTGCAATTTCCAAACGGGCGCCTGCAGCTGAGTTAGCTGGGCTTGGCCCATTTTACTTTTTTTTCTTCTTCTGTTTTTAGAGAAAAAAGAGAAAAGTGAATGAACAAGGGAACGAACCCAGAACCTCAACACTGCGAGCAATTTGCTCTAGCCACCCGACCATGACAACTTCTGTTAATTGAAATTTCAGTCTACTTATTTATTATCCACGTCAGTTTAGTTTTTCCTTTTTCCTCATCCTTTTTCAAATTCTATGAACTTTTTTCGAAATCAATGAATTCCTTTTCAATTTCGATGAACTTTTTTTTGAAATCCGATGAACTTTTTTTCAAATCCAACGAACTTTTTTCAGATTCGGTGAACTATTTTCAAAATCGATGAACTATTTTCGAAATCAATGACCCTTTTTTAAATTTGATGAACTTTTTTCAAAATGATGAACTTTTTTCAAATTCGATGAACTTTTTCCCAAAATCTATGGTTTTTTTCCCAAAAACAATGAACATTTTTTAAAATCGATGAACTTTTTTCAAAATTGACGAACTTTTTCCAAAACGATGAACTTTTTTCAATTCCGATGAACTTTTTTTATTTTTTTCATTTAAATTCGTCAACCTTTTTGTTAACCCGTGAACTTTTTGTTGTGAATGATTTTTTTAATTCCTGATTTTTCAAGAAAGCATACACCTATCTTTTGAATAGTCAACAGTCAACAGTCACACCGTTCAATTGGTGAACATTGTTTCTCAATTAGTGAACTTGTGAGCCATAGTTTTTGAGAAATGCGCGCATGTTTTGATTACTAGCACGCGAGTGATATAGTGGTAGCTAGTCGATCCCTTGCGACGCTTGCTTTTTCGTATGTTTTTGTGCTACAGTATTTCAATGCGTTACGTGTCCATGGACCGGCCCAGTAGATTCTTCTGTGAGCGCCAGTTTCGCTTCGCGGCGCTTAAGGCGCTGACTAGGACCTCCCCTCGAAGCGGGGGAGTCCTATTCAGCGCCAGGGAACTAATTTGGCGCACACTAGCGACCTAAATGGGAGTCGGCACACTACTCCTCCTTCACTCATTCGTATGTACCCATTTTGTCCGCTACAACTTTTCTTCTGTTTGATTTTTTGTACTCCCTGCTCTCTCATTGTATTTTTTAAAAAAGTTTGCGCATTGCAAAAACCTGGAAAGCTCGTGAATTTGAAAAAAAAAAGTTCATCAATTTTGAAAAACAGTTCATTCGTTTTGAAAAAATGCATCTATTTTTTCGAAAATTATGAATTTCAAAAAAGTTCATCGATTTTGAAAATTGTTCATTGAATTTGAAAATAATTCATCGATTGTCAAAAAATTCATCAAATCTGAAAAAATTTCATCATATATGAAAAAAGGTTGATTAATTTGAAAAAATCATCAAATTTAGAAAAAAAACAATAGATTTGAAAATATTTCACTGACTTTTAAACAAAAGAGTTCATTAATTTAAAAAACTTCATCAAATTAGAAAAAGCTCGTGCACTTGATAGAACAAGAAAATATAATAAAGAAAAAGGAAAAAGATTAAAGAAAATAAAAAAGACAGAAAAAATAAAAAACATCCAGAAAAAACTAGAAGAAAAAAAAGGCTGATGAGAATATATAAGAAAGAAAGTAAGTACGTTGTCATAATGTTTGAAGTGGCTGGTTGGTTCGCGCGAGTTATAGTTAACCTCAAGGTTTCGTGTTTGAAGCTTCAGTCGCTCATTTTTTGCGGTTTTACCGGAAAGAAAAAAAAAAGCTGAAGTGGGCCGGCGTAGCACAAAGGGTGAATATGCGCCGGTTTGCGGAAAATACTATAACGGGGGCATTTCCTATTCGTCGCCTTCAGCGCCCGTTAATGTGCATTTTGTTAACTGGCGCTATAGGCGCTCTTACCCGGGCCGGCCACATATAATTTTATTTCTATATACTCGCAAAACATCCAAAAAAACCATATAGAGGCGTCGCTCACAAGGTTTCAGTCTCGAAAACACATTCGGACATCACCGAAATATGCGATATTTCAGAAATTTTGCATATTTCGGAAATTATTTCAGATTTTGATATTTCAATTTCTCTTAGTTTAATGAATTTTAACCTAATTGAAATATCTTTTCAAATTAGTTTAAATATAGCTCGGAATTTTGAGGTTAACAATATTTCAGACCCCACTGAAATATGCAAAAATTCAGATATTTCAATGAAATTTCATTGATTTTTTTAACCCTTCGCTCGTATACAAAGTTACGGACCAAATTACTGAATGAACACTTGATTATGACACGTGAAAGTAGATGCAACAAACAACTTATTATGTATCAACCATATGTCTTTTTGTGTTTTTGTTCCGTTATCGTTTTATTTATGCAGGCCCGGGGGGGGGGGGGGGGGGGGGGGGGGGGGTAATTTCTTCCAAAGATGGGTCCTGACAAGTCACGAATTTCTCAATCTCAAAAGCTGGAACGGTGCATACACTCGACCTATAGCTCGCCGGGTCGGTTGCCTTGGCTATGGGGAAGAGACACAGAAAAGACGGGGAAGCTAGCGATGTTTGTTGGGGTTGGGATTATTGGAGACGGGATGATTTTTGGAAACATCATTTCATTATTAGGAAAAGGGCTATAGATAATATGTACATTAATGACGCATTAGATATGTGATGCGCCACTACTATTATAGCAGTGGCGCATCATGTCTCGGTGAGCCATTAGTGTGATAGACACTAATGACGCACCATATCCATGGTGCGCCATTATTAACATAATTTTTTTAAAATTACTAATGGCGCACCACTCGTCCATGTGCCACTACTGTCAATTTTTTAATATTTTTTGAACTCATGAATATTTTTAAATTTAATTTATGGACACTTTTTGAATTCATGAATATTTTTTTAAATTTGATGATATTTTTTCATATTCAATATGAAAAAATATTGAATATTCATGAGGACACTCGATCTCGATCGCTACCCCCCCTCGCCAGATCACCCTCGCCGCCGAGCACCCCCGCACCCTCCCCCGCTCCACCGCCGCCGACTCCCCGCACCCTCCCCCGCTCCACCGCCGCCGAGCACCCCCCGCACCCTCCCCCGCTCCATCGCCGCCGACCCCCCGCACCCTCCCCCGCTCCATCGCCGCCGACCCCCCGCACCCTCCCCTGTGTCCTCGCTCGGTTCCCCCGAACGGAATCGGCCGAGCGCACCACCCACCCCCTCCCTCCCCCCCCAAGCGAGACCTAGGGTTCAAGACGCCGCTGCCGGCCCTCCGCTAGGCAACAAAAAATCGTAAAAAAAATTACTAATGGCGCACCGCTAGGGGGTGCGCCATTGCTATCCAAAAAAAGATTACTAATGGCGCACTGCCAGGGGGTGCGCCATTGCTATCCAAAAAAAAGATTACTAATGGCGCACCTCTAGGGGGTGCGCCATTGCTATCCAAAAAAATTTATAATGGCGCACCGCTAAGGGGTGCGCCATTGCTAAGCCTCCCTCCACTAAAGTCCCCAGTCCCCTTTCTATCTTCCCCATTGCTAACCCGCCGCCTCCCCCGCACCCAACGACCGCCGCCCCAGCGCCGCCGCCGCCCCCGCGCCCCCGCCGCCTCCCCCGCACCCGACGACCGCCGCCGCCCCCGCGCCCCCGCCGCCTCCCCCGCACCCGACGACCGCCGCCGCCCCCGCGCCCCCCGCCGCCTCCCCCGCACCCGACGACCGCCGCCCCCGCACCGCCGCCGTCACTGCGCCCCCGCCGCCTCCCCCGCACCCGACGACCCCCGGAGCACTAGGAGGAGGAGGCGTGCGTCCACCAGGAGGAGGAGGCCTGCCGGAGCACGTCTTCTTCCTTCGACCAACCCCATCTCGCCGTCGCCACCGCCTTCTGTTTCGTCGAGCGGCTTCGCCTCCGCCGCCCATCGCCCGTGCAACCTCGCCGCCGTCCGTCACTACCCGGCCCCTACGCAGGTGCCCCTCCCCTCTCCTCTTCCCCTTCCTCATATTTTCTTTTCAAGTTCAAAAAAAATAAATACAAGCTCATCTTTTTGTAGGAAAACATGGATGCATCCATGATTTTAAATGCTAGTAATCACAATCGTGCATCAACGCACAACAATCCTATTATGGCTTCTATAGACTTGGTATAGTGTGAAAATTTAAATTCATTTTGATATTTGAATTTATCATGGCTAGCTCTTCAAGATAAGTCCAATGAGCAATATATTTCAAATTGTGGAGCAAAGATAGGACTGAGCATGTTGGTCAAGTGAAACCTCATTAATTAAATTACATTCATTGGAAGGTTCTTTGCTTTTCGTTAACAAAGAGATGATTTTTTTTATGTTTTGAGACAGATGGTCATAATGTAGGAACATATTATGTACCAACTAAAAAGGGTTGAGTTCTTTTGTACAACTTTGCCACATTGTCACAACTCATAGACATACTCACAAGTGCACGCGCTAAATATCTCTCATGCTGATACTGTAGGAGTAAAATCCATGCCCTGTTAACAATGTATTACAAGATTTTTGTCCATATGAAAGCAGAGGACCATATGGTCTGTGGCCTTTTCATCCATATGAAAGTAGAGGCACATTGTGGTGCTAGTTTGCTGGGTTTTGTCTTTGACCATCGTGTCGTGATGATTTTACAGGTACCCCGAGAGGCCCTTGAGTTTCTCGGAATGTCGATTAACTTCCGTTCTGGCAAATTCGGGTACTCCATAATGTCCTATTTTCAGCAAAGGTCATGCTGAAATTTTCCATAATTTTTAGCATGACTTTGCTAAAAATAGGACATATGGGGTACTTGCGACTAATGCATGGGCCGGGGTATCTTAGTACTTAATTAAGTAGGATCAACTGCCTCTTGTGTTATACATATAGAAGTGTGATATCAACTCATAGTTATTACTAATGTCAGTTGCTCGTCATCGATAAACCCTAATCTGGTAGGATGACCTACTAAAAAGCCCATACCACATATTCTATTTGGATGGCCCTGCTAACCCTTGACCATAAATACTTGAGATAGATGTAGCAGGCTTAAAGAAAGAAATGTTTTTAGGCCAACTCCACTGGGCCTGGCTGAAAATGCACAAGTGTGCATGACTAACAATATTCTATTATAAAGCTAAACAGGAAAGAGGAACCACTCATCCTAACCATTTGCTCTCAAAATTACCACTTCACTTCTTACTACTGAAAATCTTGGACCATCTCCATTCACCAATAGCTCAAACCAGTTCGAAGGGCGTGTTTTCACCACACTATGGATTATCTTATTGGACCCAATGCAAGAGATGATGTAGTTTTGAATTATGAACGTAGGACATGTCGTCATCGGACGACGAAAGTCTCCCGGGGGAGTGCGGCTGGTGCCACGATGATCGAGGTCTGTGCGACAGGCCTCACCTGGACGATGATCGGCACTTCAGCATTAAGCTCGAGGAGACCTTCGAAGTTGAAACGGTAGACAACGACGACAAGTGTTATTTTCATAATTAAGCATGACTTCAACTATTTCAACATGTAATTTTCATCTTTTACGATTCGAGTATAGCTTATCCCATGCCATGCAAGACGCTATATCTTAGAGAGGATGGATTTTGAAGACCATGAAAATTCTGAAACAAAGAAAATTCACCTAAGGACTCATCACGATGTGGATTTTGAAGTAAATCTGTATAATTCTGGGAGCGTAACCCATTTTGGTTGCAAAAATTGGGAAGCATTTTGCAAGATGTATGGTTTTGATGAAGGTATGCTTGTCACCATGGATCTTGGTGATCCTGACATCGACCAAGACAATATGGACATTTGGGTCCTTGTTGATACGCCTCCAGTTCTACCGCTATGTGAGTTTCTCAAACATAGTTAATTATTAACTAATTTATATTTTTCATTTCAAAATAGTTGACAGCTTATTTCCATTGACAGCGTATTTTCATTGTTTAAAGAATGTGCGGGAGATGGTAGACAAAACCCACTACATCGATGGCTCTGAATTAACTTACAAGGAGAAAAATCATCTGGTCAGATTTTGTACTGACATTGAGAATTACAATATCTACAATCAAACTCTTCAACATTATGGTCAATATGTGCCACTAGTGCATGTGTTCAACTACGGTAACTACTATGGAGATACCCTGATAAGATTTTTTACTATTACGACATCCGTGCATCTTTTGCATACTTCTAAAACTAGTACATCATTGCTAACTATGAAGTTATTACTATGTTTTTCAACAGATGATCCCAGAGAATTGTGTGCCTCATTTGATGTATCAGAAAGGTAGCCTTAATGTTTTGAACATACAGCCAGGTCATTCTACAAATCTCAACTGTCCATACCAGATTTTTAAAAGAAGTGGATACATGCAAATCAAAGGATGGAAAAATGTATGGACAGTCGTAAGGAGGTTCTTGGAAGCAAAAGGAAGCGAAGCGCAAGAATTGGAGACAGTATGATCTCCATTCTCTATGATGAAGAGTCAGGGTCTATTTTGTTTTATGCTATTTTACCTTAAATAGGGTATTTAGGGCATGTTTAGGCATAGCAGTAGCAGTAGCACAGAGATAAGAGAGGACACATCTCTCAAATATCTCCGAATGCAGCATTACTTTCGACAAACTCACTACTCGCGGTCTCGAGACTTGTAATATTCTATCTTTGTTCGGTCTTTTGAATTCGGAGATTAATATGATGAATTGTATTCAGAGACTAATCTTCTATTGTATTCGATGAATCTGCTGTTGCTGTGTGGTGCTGTCTATATTCTGTCCAGTAATATATTTTGTAACCTGTGCAAATATAAGAAAAGAAAAAAAATCCCTAATATTCATACTAGTGGCACACCACCAACTAGTGCGCCATTAGTAAGCCAGAGCACACTAGTGACGCATCATCAACTATTGCGCCATTAGTAAGCCAGAGCACATGAATAAATATGGCCCCCTGGGAGGCATACTAATGACGCACTGCGTGATGCGCCATTAGTAAAAAATTCTAATGACGTGATGCTAGTGGCGCACCTGAAGTGGGCCATTAGTAGGCAAAACAGGTGTGCCATTAGCAAGCCTTTTCCTAGTAGTGTTTTATATATGCGCACCCGTGACTATATGTCAGATCTGGGATATGAGCAGAGGCCCTTATAAACTTTTGGGAAATTTTGACTGAATGGAGGGTGTGACAACTGATCTTGTACTAACCATGCATGCGTTCATGAGGAAGCAACACCACTTGTGATTAGCAGTATACCTCAGTATGGGCATGAAGCTCCCGGACGCTGTCACACGGCGTGTATTTATGATAATCCTCACTCAGACTCTATATATATGGAGTCATACGAATCAAAGATGATATAAAACTTCCCTTAAAAAAACTTGATGTAAAGCTATAGACAGCCGTTGATACCTGCTAAGTACTAGTTACTAAGAGGTCCCAAACGCATTAGCACATGATAAAGTCATTTTGGCCCAAACATACTAATTTGTCATTTAGTTTTATTATGTTTGCCGACAAAATATTTTGAATTTTTTAGCTTAATACTAAGGAAATAGCTCCCTATGCATCACATGCGGTGTAAATCTCTTTTCCCTTCGCCATGCATAGGACTGCGTAAATGAGGATCGTCCGGTAAAATCATTGGAAGGACAAGAACATCACGCGTGGCGAGTCACATGCACAGTCAAGTGGGTCACAACTGGAAGGGCGGTGCAGCTAGCCCACCACATGGCCGTGTCACTGGGGTGGGCAGCGTGGGAAGCAAGGGCGGTACCCACTTTCACAGGTCGCCATACATGTCACCATCTGATCAGCCATCACCATGAGTGTAAGACGGTGGTGCATGCAATCCCAACGAAGCTTCTACCAAAGGACTAGCCACGGAACACTGGAGCATTGTAAATAGAGTATTGTTTGGTTCCCCTGAAAGAACCGATGTTGCACACTGTCCTGTCCTGACACGTCTCACGCCCAATTGGGTAGATGAGAGATAAGCATAATCTCCTCATCTCGGCAGTTGATTGATCATTCTATTCAGAATGAGGATATGGTTTGGAATCACACCATCAGACCTGAATTCACAACACCGGATGAGTGGTAATTTAACATTTCAAGGGTGGAAAGAATGGATGCCTTGTATAAATAAGGGAGGCAGAAGGACATGGTGTGAATAAAGAGGTGGTAGCATTCAAACCCGAAGAGAGTACAATGATTGGATTAAATTAACCATAATAAAAAGAGGACATGTTAGCAATGGAGATGCAATAAGAAGTGAACATGAACACCTAAAGTTAAATGTGGAAATTCCTTGTGAGAAAAATCGTGAGCCGACAATGGCAATTTTCACCATATCCGGTGGGATGTTTACAATTGGAAAATACATTTGGTTTACAAGAGGTGTAGATAAAGTGATGTTTGTCTTTAAGAGGTGACAACCTAATCCTTCAGCCTAAGAGCATCTCCAGCCATTGCCCCCCCTCCCGGACGCATAAAAATCGCCCCCTGGGGGCGAGCCGGCGATACTATCGGCGCTGGGGCAGTTTTGTGCCCAGTCGTCGCCCCCAGGCGTCGAAATTGACCCACTTTTCAGCCTCATTTCGGCGAATAAAAGGGCCCATATAGGCGAGAATAGGCCCATATTCGGCGTGGTTCGCCGTCTCTCGGCGTTCAATTATCAACATAATTTTTTCTTATCACATATTTCATCACAGAAAAATCAAATACTTCAACAAAATAGTACAACAACAAATAGTTCAATACAAATTATATAGTTCATCAGATAAAAACTCATATTTCATCACACGGCGTCCCCCTTGAGCCTCCATAGGTGCTCAATCAGATCTTTCTGCAGTTGATGATGCACCTGTGGGTCTCGGATCTCCTGACGCATACTGAGATAGGCAGTCCAGGTTGCCAGTAGCTGGTGATCAACTTCGGCTAGAGAACCCTGCATGTAGTATGGTTCAGTGTCAAACACTGGGTCTTCTTGCTCGCTCTCGATGATCATGTTGTGCAAGATGACACAGCAAGTCATAATCTCCCACATTTGATCTTTGGACCAGGTCTGAGCGGGGTACCGGACAACAGCAAATCAAGATTGGAGCACACCAAATGCCCGCTCGACATCCTTCCTGCAAGCCTCCTGAATCTTCGCAAACCAGGCGTTCTTGCCTCCTGCCACAGGGTTTGAGATCGTCTTCACAAATGTCGACCATCTCGGATAGATGCCATCAGCTAGATAGTACCCCTTGTTGTAGTGCTGCCCATTGATTTCGAAGTTCACCGGAGGAGAATGACCTTCAACAAGCTTGGCAAAGACAGGAGAGCACTGCAGCACGTTGATGTCATTGTGAGTTCCTGGCATGCCAAAGAAGGAGTGCCAAATCCAGAGGTCATGTGTGGCCACAGCCTCAAATACCACACTACAACCGCCTTTGGCGCCTTTGTACATCCCCTGCCAAGCAAATGGGCAATTATTCCATTTCCAATGCATGCAGTCGATGCTTCCAAGCATCCCAGGAAATCCTCTTGCTGCATTCTGTGCTAGGATCCGAGCAGTGTCTTCCGCATTGGGTGTTCTCAAGTATTGCGGTCCAAACACTGCCACCACTGCCCGACAGAACTTGTAGAAACACTCTATGCTGGTGGACTCGACCATGCACCCATAGTCGTCGAGTGAATCACCGGGAGCTCCGTATGCAAGCATCCTCATCGCTGTCGTGCACTTCTGAATGGAGGTGAATCCAAGGGCGCCGGTGCAATCCATCTTGCACTTGAAGTAGTTGTCGAACTCCCGGATGGAATTCACAATCCTGAGGAAGAGCTTTCGGCTCATCCGATAACGGCGCCGAAATGTTTTCTCGCTGTGAAGTGGAGCATCAGCGAAGTAGTCGGAGTAGAGTGATACGTCTCCTCGTATCTATAATTTTTGATTGTTCCATGCCAATATTATTCAACTTTCATATACTTTTTGGCAAATTTTTATATTATTTTTGGGACTAGCATATTGATCCAGTGCCCAGTGTCAGTTCCTGTCTGTTGCATGTTTTTGGTTTCGCAGAATATCCATATCAAACGGAGTCCAAACGGGATAAAAACGGACGGAGCTTATTTTTGGAAAATATAGAAAATTCGGAAGGAAAATCAACGCGAAGCAGTGCCCGAGGTGGTCATGAGGCAGCCCCCCCTTAGGGCGCGCCCCTACCCTCGTGAGCCCACCGTAAGGCGGTTGACGCTCTTCTTTTGCTGCAAGAAAGCTAATATTCAGAAAAAAATCACGGCAAAGGTTTCAGGCCAATCGGAGTTATGGATCTCCATATATATACGAAACGGTGAAACAGAGCCAGAAGAGAACGCAGAACCAGAGAGAAACAGACAGATAGATCCAATCTCGGAGGGGCTCTCGCCCCTCCCATGCCATGGAGGCCAAGGACCAGAGGGGAAACCCTTCTCCCATCTAGGGAGGAGGTCAAGGAAGAAGGGGGCCCCTCTCCCCCTCTCCTCCGGTAGCGCCGGAACGCCGTCGTGGCCATCATCATCATCACCGCGATCTTCACCAACACCCCCGCCATCTTCCCCAACATCTCCATCACCTCCCCCCTCTATCTACAGCGGTCCACTCTCCGGCAACCCGCTGTACCCTCTACTTGAACATGGTGCTTTATGCTTCATATTATTATCCAATGATGTGTTGCCATCCTATGATGTCTGAGTAGATTTTCGTTGTCCTATCGGTGGTCGATGAATTGCTATGATTGATTTAATTTGCTTGTGGTTATGTTGCTATCCTTTGCTGCCCATCATATGAGCGCGCGCGTGGATCACACCATAGGGTTAGTTGTATGTTGATAGGACTATGTATTGGAGGGCAAGAGTGACAGAAGCTTCAACCTAGCATAGAAATTGATGCATACGGGATTGAAAGGGGACCAATATATCTTAATGCTATGGTTGGGTTTTACCTTAATGAACATTAGTAGTTGCGGATGCTTGCTAATAGTTCCAATCATAAGTGCATAGAATTCCAAGTCAGGGATGACATGCTAGCAGTGGCCTCTCCCACATAATACTTGCTATCGGTCTAGTAAGGTAGTCAATTGCTTAAGAACAATTTCGCAACTCCTACCACCACTTTTCCACACTCGCTATATTTACTTTATTGTTTCTTTATCTAAACAGCCCCTACTTTTTATTTACGTAATCTTTATTATCTTGCAAACCTATCCAACAACACCTATAAAGTACTTCTAGTTTCATACTTGTTCTAGGTAAAGCAAACGTCAAGCGTGCGTAGAGTTGTATCGGTGGTCGATAGAACTTGAGGGAATATTTGTTCTACCTTTAGCTCCTCGTTGGGTTCGACACTCTTACTTATCGAAAACTGTTGCGATCCCCTATACTTGTGGGTTATCAAGACCTTTTTCTGGCGCCGTTGCCGGGGAGCAATAGCGTGGGGTGAATATTCTCGTGTTTGCTTGTTTTCTTTATCACTAAGTAATTTTTATTTGCTGTTCTTAGTTGTTCTCTATCTTTAATTATGGATATGGAACACGAAATACCAAAAAAAATAGGTGTACTTTCTGCTCATGGAGATGGGGAACCTCCTAAAACCCTCGATGCTGGTTATGTGAAAGATATTATGTACTACTTTAATAATCCTGAGAAAACCCCATTCAATTATGTAATGGGAGTAACGTTGGATCAACGTGAATACTTTAGGGATTACCACTTGACACAAAAAGGGAAACTATTATGGGATCAAATTCATATATTGAATTGGTATGCTAGGCAACTATGCTTGAGATATGATTATACTTGTTGCTCTAAGGTGAAGGCTCCACACCTTCCCTTTTCATGTGAATTTAATGATAATGAAACCTTGGCTTCTTATGCTAATGGTATATATGATTACTATGATGTGGAACAAATAGAAGAATTTGTTGCTTTTAAGGGTGCTTATGAAATTGAATCTATGTTTAAAGAGTTTGAAGATTTTGATGATGCTTGTTATAGATCTGAAAATTTAGCTATCCTCAAATATTGCTATGAGAATTATGAATACAATTATGAAATTAATGCACTTATTAAGAAAGTCCCCGCTATCCAAGAAGAGACTAATATTTTGCAGGAATCTATGGAAGAAGAATTTGATGACACTGTGAGCTTATTGGATGAAAAAGATGAGGAGGAAAGCGAAGAACAAAAGGAGGAAGAGCGGATTGATCACCCGTGCCCACCTTCTAATGAGAGTAACTCTTCAACTCATACATTGTTTAATTCCCCTTCGTGCTTACCGAAGGATGATTGCTATGATGACTGTTATGATCCCTATGATTCTTTTGAAATATCCCTTTTTGATGATGCTTGATATGCTTATGGCCAAGATGCCAATATGAATTATGCTTATGGAGATGAACTTTCTATAGTTCCTTATGTTAAACATGAAATTTTTGCTATTGCACCCACGCATGATAGTCCTATTATCTTTTTGAATTCTCCCGACTACACTATATCGGAGAAGTTTGCACTTATTAAGGATTATATTGATGGGTTGCCTTTTACCGTTGCACATGATGATTTTGATAAATATAATATGCATGTGCTTGCTGCTCCTACTTGCAATTATTATGAGAGAGGAACTATATCTCCACCTCTCTATGTTTCCAATATGATAAAATTGGAAGAAACTGTTTATACTATGCTTTGGCCTTTACTATGTGTGCATGAATTGTTCTTTTATGACATGCCGATGCATAGGAAGAGAGTTAGACTTCGTCATTGCTTTATATATGTTGCTTTGTGCGCACTACTAAATTACAAATCATTGTTAATTAAAATTGTCTTTGATATACCTTGGGATCCGGGTGGATTCACTACTTGAGCACTATATGCCTAGCTTAATGACTTTAAAGAAAGCGCTGCCAGGGAGACAACCCGGAAGTTTTAGAGAGTCATTTATTTCTGTTGAGTGCTTTCATATAGTTTAAAAACAACAAAAATAAAGAGGGGAACCCAAAACTTTTTCAAAAAGGAAAGTGAAAGTGAGAATGACAAGCATTGTTGCAGTGGGAGCTAGCCTTGAACTTTGTTCATGCTCACGGAAACTTTGTGAATCTTGATTGCAGAAACTTTTCAATAAAAATAATTATCCCCTTGTACAATTCCATTGTATTATAAAAATAATGTGCCAAGGTTTGCCTTTAGGATGTTTACATTTGCTTGATGGTTTGTACGGTGTAGGACAGAAACTTTGGCTGTAGTGAGCGATTTTACATTTTTAGCTGGAACGTCAAATGGTTCTGATTCTTTTTGCACTGTCTTCCTATACAAATTTCTTATTTTTCCTAATTCTGGTAGAATTTTTCAGGTATCAGAAGTATGGTGAATGTTCAGATTACTACAGACTGTTCTGTTTTAGACAGATTCTGTTTTTGATGCATAGTTTGCTTGTTTTGATAAAACTATCAATTTATATCAGTGGATTAAAGCATGAAAAAGTTATATTATAGTAGACACAATGCAAAAACAAAATATGAATTGGTTTGCAACAGTACTTAGAGTAGTGATTTGCTTTATTATACTAACGGATCTTACCGAGTTTTCTGTTGAAGTTTTGTGTGGATGAAGTGTTCGATGATTGAGAAGGTTTCGACGTGAGAAGAAGGAAGAGAGGCAAGAGCTCAAGGTTGGGGATGCCCGAGGCACCCCAAGTAAATATTCAAGGAGACTCAAGCGTCTAAGCTTGGGGATGCTGGGAAGGCATCCCCTCTTTCTTCAACAAGTATCGGTATGTTTTCGGATTCGTGTCATTCATGCGATATGTGCAATCTTGGAGCGTCTTTTACATTTAGGTTTTCATTTTTCTTTTATGCACCATGCTAGTATGAGATGGTACTTGGTTGATTTATAGAATGCTCATTGCACTTCACTTATATCTTTTGAGTATGGCTTTAAAGAATGCTTCATGTGCTTCACTTATATCATTTGAAGTTTGGATTGCCTGTTTCTCTTCACTTAGACAACCGCCATTTGTAGAATGCTCTTTTTATTCACTTATATTTGTTAGAGCGTGGGCATATCTTTTGTAGAAAGAATTAAACTCTCTTTCTTCACTTATATCTGTTTAGAGAGATGACAGGAACTGGTCATTCACATGGTTAGTCATAAAATCCTACATAAACTTGTAGATCGCTGAATATGATATGTTTGATTCCTTGCAATAGTTTTGCGATATAAAGGTGGTGATATTAGAGTCATGCTAGTCGAGTAATTGTGAAATTGAGAAATACTTGTGTTGAGGTTTGCAAGTCCCGTAGCATGCACGTATGGTGAACCGTTATGTAACGAAGTCGGAGCATGAGGTGTTTATTGATTGTCTTCCTTATGAGTGGCGGTCGGGGACGAGCGATGGTCTTTTCCTACCAATCTATCCCCCTAGGAGCATGCGCGTAGTACTTTGTTTCGATGACTAATAGATTTTTGCAATAAGTATGTGAGTTCTTTATGACTAATGTTGAGTCCATGGATTATACGCACTCTCACCCTTCCATCATTGCTAGCCTCTCTAGTACCGCGCAACTTTCGCCGGTACCATAAACCCACCATATACCTTCCTCAAAACAGCCACCATATCTACCTATCATCGCATTTCCATAGCCATTCCGAGATATATTGCCATGCAACTTCCGTCATCATCATATACATGACTTGAGCATTCATTGTCATATTGCTTTGCATGATCGTAAGATAGCTAGCATGATGTTTTCATGGCTTGTCCGTTTTTTGATGTCATTTCTACGCTAGATCATTGCACATCCCGGTACACCGCCGGAGGCATTCATATAGAGTCATATCTTTGTTCTAGTATCGAGTTGTAATATTGAGTTGTAAGTAAATAAAAGTGTGATGATCATCATTATTAGAGCATTGCCCCAGTGAGGAAAGGATGATGGAGACTATGGTTCCCCCATAATTCGGGATGAGACTCCGGACTTCACAAAAAAATAAAAGAGGCCAAAGAAGCCCAAATAAAAAAATAGGCCAAAGAAGCCCACTTAAAAAAAGAGAAAAAGAGAGAAGGGGCAGTGCTACTATCCTTTTTCCACACTTGTGCTTCAAAGTAGCACCATGTTCTTCATATAGAGAGTCTCTTGAGTTATCACTTTCATATACTAGTGGGAATTTTCATTATAGAACTTGGCCTGTATATTCCGATGATGGGCTTCCTCAAATGCCCGAGGTCTTCATGAGCAAGCAAGTTGGATGCACACCCACTTAGTTTCAGTTAGAGCTTTCATACACTTATAGCTCTAGTGCATCCGTTGTATGGCAATCCCTACTCACTCACATTGATATCTATTGATGGGCATCTCCATAGCCCATTGATACGCCTAGTTGATGTGAGACTATCTCCTCCTTTTTGTCTTCTCCACCATCATATTCTATTCCACCTATAATGCTATGTCGATGGCTCACGCTCATGTATTGCGTGAAAGTTGAAAAGGTTTGAGAACGTCAAAAGTATGAAACAATTGCTTGGCTTGTCATCGGGGTTGTGCATGATGTGAATATTTTGTGTGGTGAAGATGGAGCATAGCCAGACTATATGATTTTGTAGGGATAACTTTCTTTGGTCATGTTATTTTGAAACGACATGATTGCTTTATTAGTGGGCGTGAAGTATTATTGTTTTTATGTCAAATGATAGATTATTTCTTTGAATCACTCGTGTCTTAATATTCATGCCATGATTAGACATATGATCAAGATTATGCTAGGTAGCATTCCACATCAAAAATTATCTTTTTTATCATTTACCTACTCGAGGACGAGCAGGAATTAAGCTTGGGGATGCTGATACGTCTCCGTCGTATCTATAATTTTTGATTGCTCCATGCCAATATTATTCAACTTTCATATACTTTTTGGCAACTTTTTATATTATTTTTGGGACTAACATATTGATCCAGTGCCCAGTGCCAGTTCCTGTCTGTTGCATGTTTTTGGTTTCGTAGAATATCCATATCAAACGGAGTACAAACGGGATAAAAACGGACGGAGCTTATTTTTGGAAAATATGGAAAATTCGGAAGGAAAATCAACGCGAACCAGTGCCCGAGGTGGTCACGAGGCGGGGGGGCGCCGCCCCCTTAGGGCGCGCCCCCTACCCTCGTGAGCCCACCGTAAGGCGGTTGCCGCTCTTCTTTTACCACAAGAAAGCTAATATTCAGAAAAAAAATCACGGCGAAGGTTTCAGGCCAATCGGAGTTACGGATCTCTATATATATACGAAACGGTGAAACAGAGCCAGAAGAGAACGCAGAGCCAGAGAGAAACAGAGAGATAGATCCAATCTCGGAGGGGCTCTCGCCCCTCCCATGCCATGGAGGCCAAGGACCAGAGGGGAAACCCTTCTCCCATCTAGGGAGGAGGTCAAGGAAGAAGAGGAAGAAGGGGGCCCCTCTCCTCCTCTCCTCTGGTGGCGCCGGAACGCCATCGTGGCCGTCATCATCATCACCGCGATCTTCACCAACACCTCCGCCATCTTCACCAACATCTCCATCACCTTCCCCCCTCTATCTACAATGGTCCACTCTCCCGCAACCCGCTGTACCCTATACTTGAACATGGTGCTTTATGCTTCATATTATTATCCAATGATGTGTTGCCATCCTATGATGTCTGAGTAGATTTTCGTTGTCCTATGAATGGTTGATGAATTGCTATGATTGATTTAATTTGCTTGTGGTTATGTTGTTGTCCTTTGGTGCCCATCATATGAGCGCGCGCATGGATCACACCATAGGGTTAGTTGTATGTTGATAGGACTATGTATTGGAGGGCAAGAGTGATAGAAGCTTAAACCTAGCATAGAAATTGATGCATACGGGATTGAAGGGGGACAAATATATCTTAATGCTACGGTTGGGTTTTACCTTAATGAACATTAGTAGTTGCGGATGCTTGCTAATAGTTCCAATCATAAGTGCATAGAACTCCAAGTCAGGAATGACATGCTAGCAGTGGCCTCTCCCACATAATACTTGCTATCGGTCTAGTAAAGTAGTCAATTGCTAAGGACAATTTCGCAACTCCTACCACCACTTTTCCACACTCGCTATATTTACTTTATCGTTTCTTTATCTAAACAGCCCCTACTTTTTATTTACGTAATCTTTATTATCTTGCAAACCTATCCAACAACACCTACAAAGTACTTCTAGTTTCATACTTGTTCTAGGTAAAGCGAACGTCAAGCGTGCGTAGAGTTGTATCGGTGGTCGATAGAACTTGAGGGAATATTTGTTCTACCTTTTGCTCCTCGTTGGGTTCGACACTCTTACTTATCAAGAACTGTTGCGATCCCCTATACTTATGGGTTATCATAGAGCATGCAGTAGCCTTCGAGACGACGCCGGTTCTTTGCTTTCACCCGCCTCGGCACCGAGCCACCTCGCCGCGGCTTTTCATTGCTCGCCAGCAGCTGGGCGAGGGCGGCCAACACCATGAGATGCTCTTCTTCCTGGACGTCGGCCTCGGCTTCCTCCTCCAGCAGCGCGGCGAGCGCTTCCTCGTCATCCGAGTCCATCGCCGAGGCAGGCAAATCGCCGAACACCTTGCGTCCGGTTGGGCGTGTACCCGCCGCTGAACTGCCCCTCCTCGGCCGGAAACGGCGGCAGGAAACGCCTAGCTGTTGTTGGAGGGGCTGCCGCGGCAAAGCTCTGCTATTTTTCTGGCGGGGAATGGCTATCTAGCGGTGAAGGGCGGCGGGCGGCGCCGGGATATAGCTAGTGGCGGCCGAGGGCGCGGGGGGTGGGAGGCGAGTTGGGGAAGAAAACTGTGACTTTTCCCCTGACGGTGTGGGCTAGCCGCGCTTTTCCCTTGCGCCGGAGCCCCCAATTGCCCCCAGTGCGCCGGGTTCAGCCTGTGACCGCCGGGCAGAAAAAAGGGCCGAACCGGCGATTTTCGGCGTCCTGGGGGCGCGACTGGGGCGTTTTTTGGCGCCGGTGCCGAAAAAGTGGCCTGGGGGGCCTGTTGAGGGCGTGGCTAGAGATGCTCTAATGGACTCCGTTGTGACAGAACATCGTCTTTCATCATAATGATCTGGATCATAAATAGTAAGTATGAGGTAGAAAAAACGACAAATGAGGTGGAGTAGAGAGAAGTCATGCTTGAACTAGCAACCCATTAGGCACACTATATGCTAACAAAAGTGAACATTAAGTACTAAAAATATGGGATGGAGCATGTGGATTTCAAAATATTATCTGATTAGGTGCAAAGAATGTGATAGGGCTGATGGCATGCATCACCATTCAGTTGACATTTGCAGTTAATGGGCAAAGCCTACGACATATAGTTCATAGTGGGTGAGGACTATGGGAAGAGAGGGTGCGGGCGATAGCAGGGCAATCCCGCCGCCATCGTCCCCGCCACCACCAGAACCACCGCCGCCGGTGCTGGAGGCCTCGCATGTGCCACCAGAACCACCGCCGCCGGCGCTAGCACTGCCATCGTCGGGGCCGACTCAGGAGGGGCCGGCCCGAGCTGAGTCTGATGCGGATCTGGATCAGGACGATACTCATTTGGCCCACGCCAGATGGAGGATTCATTTTGACGACGTCCAAAAGATTGGATCAGGGAGGGACGGATTCCTCTACTATCATGCGGCATCAAGATGGACGACGGGTCGAGATCGAGATCATGACATTCTCGCGGGCCACCTTTTGGATGTGGATGAACGGATCCACGTAGGTGCATGTTTTACTATTGATGATTTTCAAATTATCATTCATGACTACGTGCAGGAGAGATTGCTTGAGGAGGGGCCGATTGAACTTGTCGATCTCGCGTCGGACTCCAAGAGTATAGTACCTAAGCCAAACATCGGAGGATGGTTTTGGGTGCTCGCAGACCCTGACGAAGAGGATGATGACGACGGGACAGCTCCGGCTCGCAGACGACATCGGATGTGATCTGTAAGGCTTTCCAAACTGGGTATTCAGAGGAGGAAGTGGCTACATGTGTGCAGGGTGTCGTGCCGATTGACGATCCGGCGCGGCAAGGTCTGCTTCCGGAGGACAACGTGGAGGTAGTTCGCCGGATTGTCCATCGTAGGACGGCGGCGTCCGCGATCTGGCCATGGAAAGGCCCCATACCTAAGGTACATCTTCCCAACTTGACTATTCTCGATATGATTCGGTCGGATTCTTGGACTACAGTTACTAGAAGAAAATTACCTCGCCGGGCATGGGCTCGACCGGCGCCGGAGGTGACCGCGGCAGCGCCGCCACCGGTCAGGGCGTCTCAGATCAGAGCGGCTCACAGGAGCGTTTGAATTCGCTCCTGGGCCGCGAGGGGAGGCGATATGTTGATGGGCCGCTGGGTGTCTCTGGGTCGGGGTCTGCTGGGTATGTGGCCCAGATAGAACCGCCTATTGAGCACGTCGAGAGGGTCGACGCATGCAGCGTCTCCCGATCATCGCTTCCGCCCCCATCGCAGCGCCCTAGGGTTCTTCGTCCCACGCCAACGCGGCGAGTTCTTTCGGCGGGGGATGACCGGGCTCGGCGCATTCCGCCTCTCGGGACCATGGCTGGGCGCGGCGGGCCACCGGTGCCCGCAAAGGCCTCTTCTGGCGGGGGGGTTGGCCGCGGCGGTGGTGCGCCGCAGGTGCCCGCAAAGGCCTCATCTGCCGGGGGGTGGCCGCGGCGGTGGTGCGCCGCCGTTGGGCGTTGGCAGTGTACGGGCCGCTCCTTCCCTGCCCGTGCATGGCGCCGGTCGAGGTGGGGTGCCACCCTTGTCTGGGGGACGGGGCACTGGTTCTCCTGGTGGAGCGACCGCGGTGACAGCTGGTCGTGGCCTTGGCGTACAGCCCGGGTTTCGGCCGCCGCCGCCTAACTCGGCAGCTTTGGCCGCGGGGCGTGGCGCGGCTCTGCCGAGGCCTCTGAACCCTACGGCGGTGGGGCATGGAGCTGGTCGACCGAGGCAGCCATTGTATAATGGCCCTCGGCCAGTTGGTCAAGTCAATTCCCAGGCCACTAATACTGGCGTGCAGTCTCGGGCCGCGCCGCCGCCTCACTATGTGGCAAGGCCGATGCAAATGCGCTTCGGACATACGCAGACGAGACAAGACAAGATGGCTGGAGAGTCTACTGATCCGCCCCATGAACAGTGGGGGAACGATGGCCATGATGCTTATGGGGATGGTCAGCACCGTGGATCGTCATCTACGGGAGGTGGCCGTGGTTATGCTTGGCAGAGTGATGGTTCCGCTGAGAGGCCGTTCTTTGGCCCTCCGGGCGGTTTCGTTGAGGGTGCTTCTGGGCCGGACTACCGGCAGAGAGGTGGCTACCGTGGACACCGTGGTGGTCGCGGGGGAGGTCGTGGTCGATTCCGCAGACAGCCTCCACCGCCGGCTGTTGTGGACCAGCAGGCTACTGAGGTGGCGAGCGACCGATTCCCCTCAGGTGACCGCACTGACTAGCCAGGCTATGGAGGTAGTGAGGGCTTTGGCCAACACGGATGTTGCTATGACTGGTGCTTCAGCTGACGAAGGTATCAGGTCTGAGTCTGAGAGGGCGTCCAAGTGGGCGCGGAGGAAGGAGAAGATGATATGCTATCGATGTGGTGAGAAGGGTCACTTCATTGCTGAGTGCGTGGCTGAGTTGTGTGATACGTGTGGTAAGCCAGCGCATGCCACAGGAGATTGCCCACTTCTGCGTGATCAGGCTCCGGCTCTTACAATGTATGGAGTATATTGTGCTCAGCTGATGTTTTTTGAGTCCCCGGCTACGAGAGATATTCCAGTTGAGACGCAAAGCTTGACTACCACTGGAATTGTGAAAGCTACCCAAGGAGCGGTCTCTGAAGCTTAGATTGTGCAGAGGCTTCAGGAACTGGCTCCTGGTGATTTTCAGTGGGAGCTTGTCCACATCGAGGAGCATGTGTTCAGAGTTGATTTCCCATCGGTAGAGGACTTGCGGCGGTTACAGAGCTTTGGGTTGTGCAAGGTCCCCGGCACTAATTGCATTCTAGAGTTTCACGAGTGGAAGAAAGTGGAGCCTAAGGGAAAGCCCCTCACTCAGGTGTGGCTGCGGTTTTCTGGGGCACCCTCTGAGTCTCTGATGGATGTTCGGGTTGTGGCTAGTCTAGGGATCATGGTAGGCAAAACTGAGAAAGTGGATATGGCTTTCACTCGTGCACACGGGGTGGCCCGATTGCTAGTGAGTGTTCTGGACATCGAGTTCGTCTCGGATGTGGTTAACTGGACTTATAGGGGCGTGGTGTTCCCTCTAGAGATTGAGATTGAGGATTCAGAGTTGTTTGCTGAGGCGGTTAATGGGGCTGATGTGGATATGCACGAGGGTGACGACAATGCGGGTGCTAGGGAGGATCAGACTGATGAGGCTAGACGAGAAAGGTCGAACGGATCGGGACCAGTGGCTCAGTTACCCGAGGCTGGGTCCGGAGTAGAGCCGGCCCCATGTCCGTCAGTCCCGAAGAGTACTTTGCGGTTTGGATCCTTTCAGCCTGCGTCTGCTCCTCCTAGGCTTTAGAGCGACCGGGTTGAGTCTGATGATGCTTTTGAGTGCTCGCTCCCAGTGCTGGATTTTGGGACTACTGATCATCCCGTGGTGGGCGACCGTGTGACGGTACACTCGGCGCCGACCTTGGAAGGGGGAGGGGACGTGGAGCCTCAGGAGGTTCCGCCCCTCCCAGCGCCACCAGTGGTCACGGGCGGACAGATGTTGGCCGCTTCGGTGGTTATGCCTAGGGGGAGTTCGGGGCAGGTGGCCGCGAATTATTCTCCCCATATCCTGACGCCGACGACGCTTGTCGCACCGGCGACGGCCGGCCATGGGGGAGACCGTCTGGGGCAGGTGGCCCCGGCTCCTTCCCCTTCGGCACCGGCTACTGAGGCTATATCTCCGGTGGTACTGGGCGGGAGTCTGGGGCAGGTGGCCCCGGCACTTCCTTCTCCCTCGGCAGTCGGGACGACGACGCCCTCAGGCTTGAGGGTTGGGGCGGGATGAGTGCTAGGGCAGGCGGCGCCGGCGCCTCCCTCCCCCGGCTTTCCGTCCGTACGCCTTGGGATCCCTCCGCCACCACCTCCTCCGAGTGGCACTACTTGGGAGGAGGTTATTGCCTTTGGTGGGATCCCCGACCCAGTATCTGCGGGGCGACGGATGAGTTCTCGTCTCCAGGACCACCCGAAGGTTGATGACATGCAGTAGAGGTGCACTATGAGGGTGGCCAAGCTTCGAGATGCTGAGATCTCTACTGGTATGTCCGTCAACATATCTAATTCTTTATTGCATTTTTCTAATGAGGAAATTATAAAATAATGCAAACCAGTTAGGAGTTTCACTAGGGGCTAATGATAGTGAAATTTCCAATTCGGTAAATGATCTTTTAGATTTGGAGGCGGAACGTGCCTTAGAGACTATTCGTAATCTGGCTGCGGTAAAACCCATGAATGATGATGAGATTAATGCGTTGGGGGTCCGAATGCTCGATAATTTGTGTGCAGATCTAGCACCATCCAACCATGAGTCTGAGGATGATGATGTTCCTCTAGCTAATACAGTAGTTAGTGCCACTGAGCCCGGTTATGAGGACCGGGTGGAAGAACCTAGTAAACCAAAGCGCAAGTGGAAACGGAAGATTTATCCCGATTCTGCGGTTCGTAGGAGTGCTAGGATTCGGACTACCAAAAAATTTCATGATGAATTATGAAAGGAATCTTTTGGAATAGCAGAGGTCTGAAAGACTTGGCTAAAAGAAGGTTTCTTGCTGAGGCATCTTTAGAGCATCGATTAGATTTTATTGCTCTCTCGGAAACTGGTCGTGAGAACTTTGCGCCCAGTTTCTTACCTCTCTTGTGGGCGGTGTTGACATCGATTGGCATTGCCTTCCTCCACGAGGAAGACCGGGTGGGATCTTGCTTAGTGCGAGATGCGACTCGCTAGAAGTCCGCAGCATAGTGATGGGTGACTTTGCGGTTAAGTTTCAAGTCAAGTCTAAAGCCGATGGTTTCAACTGGGCTTTGGTGGCGGTATATGGTGCCGCACAACCCGAGCTTAAACCAGAGTTTTTGGCAGACCTTGTTCGAATCTGTGGGTTTGAGCATCTTCCAATTTTAGTTGGAGGTGACTTCAATATCATTAGGAGGAGAGAGGAGAAGAACAACGGTAATTTTGACGGCAGGTGGTCGTTTATGTTCAATACCATTATTGAAAGCTTGGATCTGAGGGAGATAGAGCTTTCTGGTAGAAAGTTTACCTGGGCTAATGCTTTGCCAAACCCGACGTACGAAAAGCTTGATCGAGTTCTCGTGAGCGTTGAGTGGGAACAGAAGTACCCTCTCGTAATGGTACAAGCCCTCTCGCGTGGAATATCCGATCACACTCCTTTGTTCGTGGACTTGGGGGAGCCGAACCACGTGGGAAACAAAAATACCTTTTCTTTCGAGATGGCCTAGTTTAAACGCGAAGGTTTCTTGGACTTGATTGCCAGGGAATGGGCTAAGGGTGCAGGAGGTAGGACTTCGGTCGAGCGTTGGCAGAATAAGATTAGGCATTTGAGAAGCTTCTTAAGGGGGTGGGCTAAGCATCTTAGTGGGGTGTATAAGATTGAAAAGGACAGGCTCCTTTCTCTTTTTCAGACACTTGACTTACAGGCTGAATCCACGATTTTGCAGCCAGCAGAGCTTCAGGTTAAAATCGAGGCGGAGAAGAGATTGAAAGAACTTCTCCGCGAAGAAGAATTGAAGTGGGCATTGCGGGCTAAGGTCCGCAAAATTGTCCAGGGGGACGCGAATACTCAATTCTTCCACTTGATTGCTAATGGCAAGCATAGAAAGAAGAGAATCTTTTAGCTTGAGCAAGACGAAGGAACTATTTTAGGACATGATAACCTAAAAACTTATATAACCGAATATTACAAGCAGTTATTTGGACCTCCCGAGGATAGCTATGTGTCCCTCGATGAGTCCAGGATTGAGGATGTGCCTCAACTATCAGCTGCTGATAATGATATCCTGGTTGCCCCGTTCTCAGAGAAGGAGGTGTTTGATGCTATTGCACAGATGAAAAACAATAAGGCTCCCGGAACGGATGGTTTCCCGGCTGAGTTCTACAAAAAGTGCTGGCACATTATTAAGGGGGATTTGTTACCTATGTTCCATGATCTGTTCTCTGGACATCTTCATTTATTTCACTTGAATTTTGGAACTATCACTTTGCTTCCTAAGAAAACGGATGTTGTGAGAATTGAGTAGTTCAGGCCGATCTGCCTTCTCAATGTTAGTTTCAAAATCTTCACCAAGGTCGGGACTAATAGGCTCACACAGATTGCGCATTCTGTGGTGCAACAGTCCCAAACTGCTTTCATGCCGGATAGAAACATCCTTGAAGGGGTGGTTGTCCTTCATGAAACGCTCCATGAAATCTATTCTAAAAAATTAGATGGAGTAATTTTTAAGGTGGAGTTCGAGAAAGCGTACAATAAAGTCAAATGGCCATTCCTCCAACAGGCATTGCGTATGAAAGGTTTTGATGAAGCCTGACGCCGCCAGGTTAAATCATTTACGCAAAAAGGGAGTGTTGGAATTAAGGTGAATGACAATATTGGTCATTACTTCCAGACACATAAAGGCCTAAGACAAGGAGATCCGATGTCCCCTATCCTGTTTAACATTGTGGTTGATATGTTAGCACTTATGATAGGAAGGGCTAAGGAGAATGGTCAAGTAGGTGGCTTGGTACCTCATCTTGTTGATGGAGGTGTGTCCATTCTTCAGTACGCTGATGATACAATCATCTTTATGGAGCATGACTTGGCCAAGGCGAGAAATATGAAGCTGGTGTTATGCCTTTTCGAACAATTGACTGGGCTAAAGATTAACTTTCACAAGAGTGAGTTGTTCTGCTTTGGTAGAGCCAAGGATGAACAAGAGGCTTATAGGCAATTGTTTGGGTGTGATTTGGGGGCGTTACCTTTTTCTTACCTAGGTATACCAGTCCACCACCGTAAGCTGACAAACAGAGAATGGAAGTGCATCGAAGACCGATTTGAAAAGAAACTGAGTTGCTGGAAGGGAAAGCTCATGTCATACGGAGGCCGACTAATTTTGATAAATTCGGTGCTCACGAGTATGCCTATGTTACTCTTGTCGTTCTTTGAAGTCCCAGTTGGAGTCAGGAAAAGACTGGACTTTTATTGGTCGCGTTTCTTTTGGCAGGGTGATGAACTAAAAAGAAAATACCGGCTAGCTAAATAGGATATCATATGTAGACCGAAAGACCAAGGGGGTCTTGGTATTGAGAATCTCGAAGTTAAGAACAGATGCCTTCTTAGTAAGTGGCTGTGGAAACTATCCCATGAAACTGATGCCACGTGGGCACAAATACTTCGTAGCAAGTACCTTCAGACCAAAACTTTGTCACAAGTGACAGTTAGGCCGACCGACTCGCCTTTCTGGAAAGGACTGATGAAAGTCAAACAATCCTTGTTTAATAGGACAAAGTTTATTATTGGCAACGGTACTAGTACACGGTTCTGGGAGGATACTTGGCTCGGAGAGACACCCTTGGCCATTCAATACCCGTCTTTATATCGTATTGTTCAACGTCGTGAGGTGTTCGTTGCAACGATATTTCAATCTATCCCCCTTAATATTCAGTTTAGACGGTTGCTAGCGGGCAATCGATGGGAAGAATGGCTCTGTCTAGTTAGGCGACTGATGGAGGTTCAGCTTTCCCAACAACCCGATGAATTAAGCTGGAAGCTCACTAGGTCTGGAGTATTCACAGTTAAATCAATGTATATTGATGTTATCAATTCGAGCTTCATTCCTACCTCCAAGCATGTTTGGGCTGTCAAAGTTCCTTTGAAAATAAAAGTGTTTATGTGGTTTGTCCATAAACAAGTAATTTTAACCAAGGACAACCTGACAAAGCGTAATTGGACAGGATCTACTAGGTGTAGTTTCTGTGATCGGGATGAGACAATTAAGCACCTTTTTCTTGATTGCCTGTTAGCCAAAGTTCTTTGGCAGACAGTCCACATTGCTTTCAATATTACTCCACCGAATTTTGTTAACACGTTATTTGGGACATGGCTTAATGGGATTGAGCCTGACTTAGCGAGCACTAGTAGAAAAAGGGTCAAATGTGAAGCACATTAGTGCCGGTTTGAATTTGAGCCAGCACTAATGTGTGCATTAGTGCCGGTTCCAACGACTAGCCGGCCTCTCTCATTAGTACCGGTTCGTGGCGAACCTTTAGCACCGGTTTGTGCCACGAACCGGTACTAAAGTGAGTGGTGGCAAGATGTTGTCAGTCCGGGGCCCCTCCAGCACCTTTAGTACCGGGTCGTATCACGAACCGGTACTAAAGGTCGTCCTACATAGACCCTTCGTCCACCCAAGGTCGCTTTGTTCTATCCCTTTCCCCTCTCCTCTCTGTTCTTTTCCCTCTTCCTCTCAAGCTCCTCACACATTTTGCCCAAAATTTGTCAAGATTTGAAGGCCCCCATCCATTCAAATGATCACAAAGGTTAGCAACTTTGTCCTTTCATCTCTCATTCCTAGATTAGCTCGTGCAATGCTTTATATAGTGATTGATTTTTTAGTTTAGTAATTTGGGAGGAATTATATATATGTGCTAGTATTTGATTTATATGCAATTTGAGGTCAAAAGTAACACTTAGTTTGCATATGTAGGTGTGGTTTACTTAGTACCTTCTAAATGTCCGTCGTAACCACCGTCGATCGCTCGCAACGTCCCGTCGCCGGCACCACCTTGTGGTGAGCCTCTTGTTCATGAAGTTTTATATAAAAAATTGATGTTTGTGTGATTTGGATATATAGTTACTCGTATAATTATCTTACCCATACATTGTTTGTTATACATAGTGCCATGGTTTTGATATCCGTCCCCGTCGGCCCTCATCCGGGTTATGATTTGGATGCGGTATATTCTCTTTTAAAACTATTCATTGCATTTCATGTTTATGACAAATTATGCCCATCAAGTTGACATAGATATTTGTATGTAGGAGGTAGTTGAACGGAAATTCCAACCGACCCTATTGTCGAGAGGTTAAATTTAGTTGAAAGAGAAAACGAGGATTTGAAGGAAAAATTGAAAAGAATTGAGGGGGAGAAGATGGAATTGGAGTTGCATGTTGCCGATGTCGTCGATGATCACAAGATTAAGATGGAGAAAATGCACTTGAAGATTAGAAAGATTAGAAAATATGCCATTCATAGTGAGGCTTGGTATCATTATGTTGTTGGATCAATTGTTACCTTAGTTGCAATCTTGATCGCATTTGTTTCTGCATTTAAATTCTTTAGCTAGAGAGTTATTTGTTTGTTGCATTTAAGTGTTGTATGATCTTTATGTATGAACTTTATGTATTGTATTAATTTGGTGTTTTCGGTGCTGTGTATTGAAGATGAGCCGACAATGGATGTACGATGACTGAAGCAAACAAGCGGGCGGATGGTTTTATGCCTTGTCCATATGATGGTTGTAAGACTGGTCACAATTACTCTACGTCAAGAACCATTCACGTCCACCTGTTTGAGTCCGGTTTCATGCCCCACAATAATGTTTGGACCAAGCATGGAGAAAGAGGGGTTATGATGGAAGACAATGAAGAAGAAGAGGACGACGACAGCTATCCTGGCCATGGGTTCCCTGAATATGATGATACAACAATGAGGGAAGAAGCTGAGCCGATAATGCGGGAAGAAGCTGAGCCGGCAATGCGGGAAGAAGCTGAAGAAGAGGCATCGGATGAGCCCGTTGATGATCTAGGTCGGGCCATTGCCGATGCAAAGAGAAACTGCGCAAGTGATTTGGAGAAGAAGAGGTTGCAGCGCATGTTAGAGGATCACAAAAAATTGTTGTACCCGAATTGCATAGGTGACAAGAAAAAGCTGGGCACCACACTGGAATTGCTACAATGGAAGGCAGAGAATGGTGTATCTGACAAGGGATTTGGAAAGTTGCTAGTAATGATAAAGAATATGCTTCCAAAGGACAACGAATTGCCCGAGAGTACGTACGAAGCAAAGAAGGCTGTCTGCCCTCTAGGGTTAGAGGTGCAGAAGATACATGCATGCCCTAATGATTGCATCCTCTACCGCAGTGAGTACGAGGATTTGAACACTTGCCCAGTATGCGGTGCATTGCGCTATAAGATCAGCCGCGATGACCCTGGTGATGTCGAGGGTGAGCACCCAGGAAGAAGATTCCTGCCAAGGTGATGACTCCAGTGCTCTGTTTTTCTCTGGCCGGCGAGGGGAGGGGTTTGTGGTGCTCTAGCTCACCTCCTATGCACATGAGGTGTTCGATGGAATGCCCAAGCCACACTACTTAAACTTTCTCCTCTCGAAGCTCGACCTCCAAGCTTCATTTTCCTCGAGATTTGTGTAGATTTAGCGGTCGGTCACGCCCCGTCCCCGTCTTCACCGCCGTCGATCACCCGCGCTGATCTCATCACCGACACCACCGTGGTGAGCCTCTTGTTCTTATCTTCTTTCTGAAAGGAAAAATATTCTTACTTGTCTGTTTAGATAGATACTTGTATCATTTTCTTACATTTATTATTGCATCTTATATAGTGCGATGGTTTTGGTATCCGCCCCCGTCGGCCCTCGTCCTGTCTATGATTCGGATTTGGTATGTATATTATCTTCATAACTATTGGTTCATTTATTGTTTATGAAAATTATGCCGACCAACGTGACATAGATTTTATTTATCTAGGATGTATGTGAATCGGAAATGCCAACCGACCCTATTATTGAGAGGTTAAATTTAGTTGAAGAAGAAAACAATTTGTTGAAGGAAAAAATAAAAAAAATTGAGGAGGAGAAGATGATATTGGAGTTGCATGTTGCGGATGTCGTCGATGATCACAAGATCAAGATGGATGCAATGCGCTTGAAGATTAGAAAGATTAGAAAATATGCCATTCATACCGAGGCTTGGTATCATTATGCCGTTGGATCAATTGTTACCTTGGTTGCGATTATGATCGCATTTGTTTTCGCATTGAAATGTTTTACATAGTTTCAATGTATGGTTTAATTAATTAGATGCTCTGGAGAGCTATATGTTGTTAGAGAGAACTATGTATGCACTTTGGTTTTAATGTGATGATGAACTTCTATTAATTTGGACACTTAATTATATATAATGCACGCAGATGAGCCGGCAATGGATGTACGGTGACAGACACACCCGCGAGTACATTAAGGGCGTGCATGAGTTTCTCGATGCGGCTGAGGCAAACAAGCAGAATGGTTTTATGTGTTGTCCATGCACTGAATGTGGGAATACGAGGTCTTACTCTAACCGGAAAATCCTTCACTCCCACCTGCTTTACAAGGGTTTCATACCACACTATAATGTTTGGACGAGGCACGGAGAAATAGGGGTTATGATGGAAGACGGCGAAGAAGAAGAGTACGATGACAACTATGTGCCCCCTGAATATGGTGATGCTGCAACGGGGGGAGCTGGTGAAGATCAAGAGGAACCAGACGATGTGCCCAATGATGCTGCCACGGGTGAAGCTGCTGAAGATCAAGAGGAACTAGACGATGTGCCCGATGATGATGATCTCCGCCGGGTCATTGTCGATGCAAGGACGCAATGCATTAGTCAAAAGGAGAAGCTGAAGTTCGATCGCATGTTAGAGGATCACAAAAAAGGGTTATACCCCAATTGCGAAGATGGCAACACAAAGCTCGGTACCGTACTGGAATTGCTGCAGTGGAAGGCAGAGAATGCTGTGGCTGACAAAGGATTTGAGAAGCTACTGAAAATATTGAAGAAGAAGCTTCCAAACGATAACGAATTGCCCGACAGTACATACGCAGCAAAGAAGGTCGTATGCCCTCTAGGAATGGAGGTGGAGAAGATACATGCATGCCCTAATGACTGCATCCTCTACCGCGGTGCATACAAGGATCTGAACGCATGCCCGGTATGCGGTGCGTTGCGGTATAAGATCAGACGAGATGACCCTGGTGATGTTGACGGCGAGCCCCTCAGGAAGAGGGTTCCTGCGAAGGTGATGTGGTATGCTCCTATAATACCACGGTTGAAACGTCTGTTCAGAAACGAAGAGCATGCCAAGTTGATGCGGTGGCACAGTGAGAACCGAAAGAAAGATGGGAAGTTGAGAGCACCCGCTGACGGGTCGCAGTGGAGAAAAATCGAGAGAAAGTACTGGGATGAGTTTGCAAAGGACCCAAGGAATGTATGGTTTGCTTTAAGCGCGGATGGCATTAATCCTTTCGGGGAGCAGAGCAGCAATCACAGCACCTGGCCCGTGACTCTATGTATGTATAACCTTCCTCCTTGGATGTGCATGAAGCGGAAGTTCATTATGATGCCAGTTCTCATCCAAGGCCCTAAGCAACCCGGCAACGAAATTGATGTGTACCTAAGGCCATTAGTTGAAGAACTTTTACAGCTGTGGAATGGAAACGGTGTACGTACGTGGGATGAGCACAGACAGGAGGAATTTAACCTTAAGGCGTTGCTGTTCGTGACCATCAACGATTGGCCCGCTCTCAGTAACCTTTCAGGACAGACAAACAAAGGATACCACGCATGCACGCACTGTTTAGATGACACTGAAAGTATATACCTGGACAAATGCAGGAAGAATGTGTACCTGGGCCATCGTCGATTTCTTCCGACCAACCATCAATGTCGAAAGAAAGGCAAGCATTTCAAAGGCGAGGCAGATCACCGGAAGAAGCCCGCCATGCGCACCGGTGTTCACGTGCTTGCTATGGTCAATGATTTACACTATGTAATCTTTGGAAAGGGTCCTGGTGGACTAGCTGTTCCGAATGACGCTGAGGGACACGCACCCATGTGGAAGAAGAAATCTATATTTTGGGACCTACCCTACTGGAAAGACCTAGAGGTCCGCTCCTCAATTGACGTGATGCACGTGACGAAGAACCTTTGCGTGAACCTGCTAGGCTTCTTGGGCGTGTATGGGAAGACAAAAGATACACCCGAGGCACGAGAGGACCTGCAACGTTTGCACGAAAAAGACGGCATGCCTCTGAAGCAGTATAAAGGTCCTGCCAGCTACGCTCTTACGAAAGAAGAGAAAGAAATCTTCTTTGAATGCCTGCTCAGTATGAAGGTCACGACTGGCTTCTCGTCGAATATAAAGGGAATAATAAATATGCCAGAGAAAAAGTTTCAGAACCTAAAGTCTCATGACTGCCACGTGATTATGACACAACTGCTTCCGGTTGCATTGAGGGGGCTTCTACCGGAAAACGTTCGATTAGCCATTGTGAAGCTATGTGCATTCCTCAATGCAATCTCTCAGAAGGTGATCGATCCAGAAATCGTACCAAGGCTAAGGAGTGATGTGGCGCAATGTCTTGTCAGTTTCGAGCTGGTGTTCCCACCATCCTTCTTCAATATCATGACGCACGTCCTAGTTCATCTAGTCGACGAGATTGTCATCCTGGGGCCCGTATTTCTACACAATATGTTCCCTTTTGAGAGGTTCATGGGAGTCCTAAAGAAATATGTCCGTAACCGCGCTAGGCCAGAAGGAAGCATCTCCATGGGCCATCAAACAGAGGATGTTATCGGGTTTTGTGTTGACTTTATTCCTGGCCTTAACAAGATAGGTCTCCCTAAATCGCGGTATGAGGGGAGACTGACTGGAAAAGGCACTCTGGGAAGAGACTCAATAATATGCAGGGACGGATATTCTTGGTCTCAAGCACACTACACAGTTCTACAGAACTCTACCTTGGTGACCCCGTATGTCGATGAACACAAGAACAGTCTGCGCTCCAAACACCCGGAGAAGTGCGACGACTGGATTACATGTGAACACATCAGGACTTTCAGCAGTTGGTTGGAAACACGTCTCAGAGGTGACAACACTGTTTGTGATGAGTTGTACTTGTTGTCCAGGGGACCATCTTTGACTGTATTGACTTACAAAGGATACGAGATAAATGGGAATACATTTTACATGATCGCCCAAGATCAAAAGAGCACCAACCAAAACAGCGGTGTCCGCTTTGATGCAGCAACCGAGAGCGGAAAGGACACATATTATGGTTACATAGTGGACATATGGGAACTTGACTACGGACCTGATTTTAAGGTCCCTTTGTTTAAGTGCAAATGTGTCAATCTGTTAGGCGGCGGGGTACAGGTAGACCCACAGTACGGAATGACAACAGTGGATCTGAAAAATCTTGGGTACACTGACGAACCGTTCGTCCTAGCCAATGATGTGGCACAGGTTATCTATGTGAAGGACATGTCTACCAAACCGAGAAAAAAAAAGATAAGGAAGCGAATACATCATACGATGAGCCAAAGCGCCACATAGTTCTTTCAGGAAAAAGGGACATCCTGGGAGTGGATGGCAAGACAGACATGTCTGAAGATTATGAAAAGTTTCATGAAATTCCTCCCTTCAATGTCAAGGCTGACCCAAGCATCCTGATAAACAGTGAAGATTATCCATGGTTACGGCGCAATAAGCAAATGACACAAGCGAAGAAAAAGTGAAGACTTTCTCCCGCAATAAGCAAATGCTATGTGGGTGAAATTATGATACCATCCCAACTTTCAACTTTTTCAGAGTTCATTTGAAATGCTTTCATGTCTTATGGTTTGAAACTTTGATACTTCGAAAGTGATTGTCCATTTTGTACACGAAGTGCATCAAGTTTTTGTCGTAACCCTCTCTACTTTTTGGAACATACTATGTGGGTGAAATGATGATACCATGCCAACTTTCAACCTTTTCAGAGTTCATTTTGAAATGCTTTCCAATTTCAGAGTCATTTAGCTCAAAGAATGAATTAATAGCAAACAGAATGAACTACAAAACTTTTATGGAAATAAAAACAATCAATTAAAATATTATGTTATGATCAACTAAAATAAAACTATAATATTCTTCAATAGCAAAAAGAATATAATTTGTGTGACCTAAAATCAAACTATAAGTATTTAATTGTAAGTATAAATAAAAAATAAATAGCAAAGAAGAAAAAAATCTAATTTTATAGTAAAGTTATTCATAAACTAGTGATTCACACAAATTTTTAAAAATTCAAATTTAAACTATTTAAAATTTAAAACTAATGGCACTAACAGAAAGTTTATAATTTTTGTGACCTAAAAGCAAAAAGAAATCACTAAAAAACTGCAAGTATTTAGTTTTAAGTAGAAATAAAAAATAAATAGAAAAAAAATTCTAATTTTATAGTAAAGTTATTCATAAACTAGTGATTCACACAAATTTTTAAAAATTCAAATTTAAACTATTTAAAATTTAAAACTAATGGCACTAACAGAAAATTTATAATTTTTGTGACCTAAAAGCAAAAAGAAATCACTAAAAAACTGTAAGTATTTAGTTTTAAGTAGAAATAAAAAAATAAAAAACCAAAAAAATATAGAAATAAAAAAGAAAAAACCAAAAAAAATGCCACCTACTGGGCCTCCACGGCCTGAATACGACTAGAAACCCTACATGGGCCAGGATTCAGGCCCGCAGAAGGCCCAATAGGCCCACAGGCAAAGCAGTGTCAAATTAGGCCCATAGGCCTGCTGTTCAGAGGAGTTCGAGAGGGAGGAGGCAGCAGAGCTTATAAACTGGTGTTGGGCGCTGTCAACTAGCGATGTGGGACTAAACTTATGGGCGCGGGGCAGCACAAGGGTATTGGTCAGGGTTGGTGGCACCAACCGGGACTAAAGGGGGCATTGGTCACGGTTCGTGGCTCCAACCGTGACCATTGCCCCCCTTTAGTCCCGGTTGGTGCCACCAACCGGGACCAAAGGCCGCCGCTTCCCGCCCTTTGGGATGCCGAAAATTGGCCTTTGGTCCCGGTTGGTGGCACCAACCGGGACTAAAGGGGGGCATTGGTCCCGGTTTGTGCCACGAACCGGGACCAAAGCCTTTTCTATATAAGTAGAGACTTAGCGTTTTTTCAGATTTCATCGCCAGTTACCCGCCCCGACGACGCCGCCAGACTGCCCGAGCTCGCCCCGACGACGCCGTCAGGCTGCCTCGCCGTCGCCGTCGCCTCGCCCGTGCCCGTCGTCGCCCGTGCCCTCGCCGTCGCCCGCGCCCTCGCCGTCGCCCGCGCCCTCGCCGTCGCCCGGGCCCCTGCCCCGGCCCGCCCCTGCCCCGACGCGGCCGCCCCGGCCCGCCCCCGTCGCCGTCGCCCGTGCGCCGCCCCGGCCCGCCCTCGCCGTCGCCCGCGCCCCTGCCCTGACGCCATCCTCGCCGCCGACCTCTCCTTAGCTTGGTCCGGCCGCCGGCGCCATCCTATGATAATTTTTTTTGTACAAATGATGATTTTTTTTGTTCATAGATGCATGATAGATGATCAAATGATGTTTTTTTGTTCATAGATGATCATATGATTTTTTTAGGTTATTTTCATTTGTAGAATTTTTTTATGTATCTAGGAATATTTTTGTTTATAGATGATAGATGATCAAATGATGAATATTTTTGTTCATAGATGATAGATGATCAAATGATGATTTTTTTGTTCATAGATGATAGATGATCAAATGATGTTTTTTTGTTCATAGATGATCATATGATTTTTTTAGGTTATTTTCATTTGTAGAAATTTTTTATGTATCTAGGAATATTTTTGTTCATAGATGATAGATGATATATATGATGATGTTTTTTTTCATATATGCATTTTTTCATATATATGATGATGTTAGTGGAGAGGAAAAAGTAAAATAAGGAAAAGGAAAATAAGTAGAGAAAGAAGGAGAAGAAGAAGGAGAAGACGAGGAGAGGAAGAAAAGGAAGAGGAGAAGAAGAAAGGAATAGAGGAGAGGAAGAAGAGGAAGTCTTCTCCTCTATTCTTTCTTTTCTTCTTTTTTCTTCTTCTTCTTCCTCTTTATTTTATCGGGAACGAGGGTTGTCGAGAGGTCGAGGAGCGGTAGAGGAGAAACCCTAAATAGAAAGTATCGTCGGTGTGAGATACATGTACCGTCGGTGTCGGACACTAAACCCACATCCCACAAGTGGCGCGGGCTTCGACGCCCACGTCACTTGTGGGACATGGATGTAGTGTCCGACACCGAAGGCCACATGTATCTCACACCCACGATACTTGCTAGCTATTTAGGGTCTCCTCTACCGAAAAGAAGAGGAGAAATAAATAAGAAGAAGAAAAAAGAAGAAAAAGAAGAGGAGAAGAAGAAAGGAATAGTGGAGAAGAAGAGAAAATAGAATATATTCTATTTTCTCTTTTCTCCACTATTCCTTTCTTCTTCTCCTCTTTTTTTCTTCTTTTCTTCTTCTTCTTCTTCTTCTTCTTCTTCTTATTCTTATTAGCCGGAAGTAGAGAGAGGTTTCCTAGTGTCAAAGTATTGAAGAAATCCATGCCTTCATCATTAGCCGGAAGTAACCAGGGCATGTTGGTACGAAGTTCTGCAAAGTTGTTTTGGAATGGAATCCCGGATAGAATAATCCGCCTTTTGGTACCAATTCAGCAAAGGCCTTCCAAATAGCGATATTCGGAAGGCTCTTGCTGGACTTTGTACCAAAAGGCGGATTATCCTATCTGGGAGTCCGTTCCAGAACAACTTTGAAGAGCTTCGTACCATCATGCACATGTTACTTTCGCCTAATGATGAAGACATGGTTTTGTTGAATCCTGAGACACTACGGAACCTCCCGACCCCTCGGCGATCCTATCAAACATGAGAGGAAGAAGAGGATAAAAAAAGAAGAGGAAGAAGAAAAAAAGAGGAGAAGAAAGAATAGAGGAGATCTTCTCCTCTATTCTTTCTTCTCCTCTTATTTTTCTTCTTCTTCCTCTTTTTTTTATCGGGAACGAGGGTCATCGAGGGACATAGATGTAGTGTCGTCGTTGTCGATATATACCCCCTCCTGATAGCTTACTATGATTAGGTAGCTAGTTCTACGTTTGGCACTAATATATCCATCTATCATGTTTGAATAATAATTGCCATGTTGTAAATATTTGTAGAAACTATGGACACCGCCCTAGACGAAGCAACAAAAGAAGCGTTGTTGAGGGACATAATCGCAAAAGGAAGTGATGCCATCTCGTTGTTTCTCAACGAAACCGATGGTCTGGAAGGAGAGGGTGAACAAGCTGGCTACGGTGACCTAATGCCGGTGCAAGAAGAAGAACATGAGGACGGCTCCGGTGACCGAACCGAGTCCGGCCAGGTATATATATTAGTTAAGCCTATGCTGACTAGCTGATTGATGCATTCATTGTTTTGGTATGTACACATATTAATTAAGTCTTTGTTCTTTTTTCTAGCCCTCCGGATCGAGCACAACTTCGGTAAAGAGACGAGGCCCGAAGAAAAAGTTGAGCTCGGATGAAAAGTTTGAGATCATAGCAATCGCGCCCGACGGCCAACCTATTGAACCCCTCCGGACAAAGAGCGCATTTGTTGCTCAGTGCGGGGTTCTGGTTAGGGACAAGATCCCGATAAGCATCCAGCAATGGTTTAAGCCGGCTACAGAAGACCCTGAGGTCTCTTATGTCAATGATATGCAGAAAAATGATCTTTGGACTGAGCTGAAGTCAAATTTCACCCTACCGCCTGAGGATAATCCAGAGAACCCAGTTAAAGAGAAATTAATCAAGTCTTTTGCTCTGAAGAGGATGGCAAAACTATTCAGGAGGTGGAAGAAAGAGCTGAATAAGTTTGTCGAAAATAATGAGACACCAGAATTTAAGGGCAGATATGAGAATATCAGAGATCACTGGCCCGCATTTGTGGCCCACAAGACATCGGAAAAGAGTAAGAAGATGTCGGCGACAAACAAGCAAAATGCTGCGAAGAAGAAGCTTCACCATCGCACGGGGTCAGGTGGCTACCTCGTAGCTCGGCCTAAGTGGTCCAAGACTGAGAATGATCTGGTTCATAAAGGGATCGAATCAGAGACAATTAACTGGCCAGACCGTTGCCGGACTTGGTTCTTCGGGGCTGGCGGAACACTGGACCCTGTAACAGGGAAGTGCATTTGGACGAACGATCAAATGGACATACCAGTCAGTAAGCTTAAGCAGTATATCGAAGCAGCGCAGGAAGGGACGTTCTTTCCAGACAGAGAGAACGACGAGCTCACAATGGCCCTCGGGAATCCTGAGCACCCTGGACGGACACGAGGCACGCCAGGCTCCATTCCGTGGAAGGTTGGGTTTCCGGATGCAGGCGGTTACAAATCCCATGAGAGGAGGAAAAAAGTGCAGCAGACCCAAATGCAGGCGCTGCAAGCAAGGGTAAACGCGATAGAGGAACGAGAAGCAAATCGCAGCAAACGTACTGCCGAAGCCTCCCCCGAAGCTACCCCGCCATCTCAGCGCAGAAGCAGCGTGGCTTCCACCGAGCTGCTTCAGCCGGAGCATGCCTTGACGGCTCCTGCCAGCTATCCCGTGGATGCTATAACAGAGTCTCAAAATTGCCACCTTATGACGCAATGGATGAATTTGAAGGTCAAGGCGGTTGTTGGCTCTGTTTTTCCTACTGAACCCGGCGCAACTTTTCACTGCCGGCTGATTCCAGAAGGATATGCTAGGGTGATGGTGGATGAGATAACGGAGGGATTTGAGGACCTCCAGCTTGACCACCCTACCGGTGAAGGGGAGACTCGGCTGGGGTCAGCTCTGAAGACTCCATGCCTATGGCGGAAGGAGCTCATCAACCTTCCGAACTGGACGCCACCGCCTCCTCCTCCTCCTCCGGCGAGTCAGGGCACTCCGCCTCTACCGCCTCCTCCTCCGGTGAGTGACGATCAGGGCCCTCGGCCGGCTCCTTCTCCGGCGCGCGGTGGCACTCCGCCTCCTTCTCCGCCTGCGCCGACGCGCCCGAGCAGCCAGCCTCCTCCTTCTCCGCCTCGTCAGCAAGGGTGGAAGAGACCTGCCGCCGCTCCAGCTGCTCCGGCGCGTCGTAGTCCTTCTCCTCCGCCTCTTAAGCAAGTAAAGAAGACAACCGCTACGTCTTCTCGGTCGGTGTCTAGCAGTACAACCAGAGGCGGGAGGACATACAGATTCGGTCCTTCTCTGAAGACTCCAGAGAAGTTACCATACGAGAGGACCCAGGAGGAGAACGCCGAGATCGCGCGAGAAGAAGTGAAGAAATTCTTTGAAGGGGTGAAAGCAAAGAAACATCCACCTCCGGAGGAGAAGGTAGATCGGGTGAAAGTGAAGCGCACTCTGGCTGCCCTGACAAAACCACCGAAGTCTGATTCGCCGAAAGGAAACTATGACCGCATTATTGGAAAGGAATTTGCCAAAGCGGAGCGGTCGGGAAGTACTGTCAGTGATCAAAGGCTGAAAGAACGACGAGCTGGGAAACAAATTGCCCAGCTTGGCGAACAAGCGAAGCAATCGTGCCCCCCGCTCAAGGTGCCTAGCCACAACGTCGATAATGATCCGAGGATGGTGCCCGGTTATAGCAATCTTGCAGATTACCTGCCCGACGAAGTACATTATGAACCCATGGACGTGCAGATACAAAGATACGAGTACGGGAAGCCTCTCGTCAAAGATGAAAGATCTCTATCAACGATGATGCGAATATTGCATGATTGGTACTTGAAAATCTGCAGAGACTCTGGGGGGAGGAGTACTTTGTATGCGGGAGTTAAACCGGAGCATGACCTCGTTGGAATTGATCTGTTGCATGTTCCATTTGAGGAGTTCTATCAGTTCTTCAATCAATTGGCCCTCGATAAAACAACGGTCGCTTGCTACTGTCTGTAAGTAGTACTACTTCTGTCATTAAGTTTCTCTATATAGCTTAGCTCTTTCATTGCATGTATTTATAATCATCCTCACTATATTATGCAGATTGAAGATCGTCGAATTGAAGAAAAGACAAGTCGGTGATATTGGGTTCATTAACACATATCTCATAGATGCAACTCAGGTTAAACTTCATGCCGCAGCTACCGAGGCCAGCTTGCTACGATCGTTCGTAATAAATCAAAACAAAGATATAATACTCTTTCCTTACAACTTCAGGTGAGTGTTACTGTCTTGTGCGTATTCGGTTTCCCTTATATATTAGTCAAGGTTATAGTAATGTAATTGATGAGTTATGCATGTGTGTGCAGTTACCACTATATTCTCCTAGAGATTAAGCTTGAGCAGGGAGTAGTAACCGTCTTGGACTCTAAACGAAAAGATCCCAAGGAGTATGCGGACATGACTGAAATCCTCAAGAAGTTAAATCGATCATTATCCACCATATCAGCAACTTTGTTCATTTCCTGATATCAAGTAATTGTTTTCTTTGTCCGGCAGGGTTTGGAGAAAATTCACCAAAACAGTTCCGGGACTGCCGAAGGAGCTGGAATTTAGACACCCGAAAGTAAGTACTATAGTAGCATGTTCCGCGCATCTCCTAGTGATTCAAGCGCTAGTTTCATCAATACCATTTAGCATTCTTGCTTATCAGTTTGATTGACCTCTATTTCTTGTAAAGTGGTTGTGGCAGGAACAAGGGAATTATTTCTGTGGATACTACATCTGCAAGTCCATCCGCCACACGACCTGTGAGCGGGGCGGGTACTCTAACGAACAATATGAAGTACGTAAATAACAACATTCACAATTTTATTTTATTACCATCATTTGTGTTGAGTTTCATTCATTTATATATATATATATGTATTGACCCCCTTCTTCAAATTAGATGTTTCGGAAGCGGGATGAACTCCTAGCACCAGCTCGCATGCGAGCAATTCAAGAGGAATTGGCGGCATTCTTTCTTGACCACGTGATCCCTGAAGACGGAGAATTCTATGTGGACCCTGAGTCCGTATGATTACATTTGTAAGAGATAATTATTGTATATATGTAGCCGGTAGTGTCAGATAGATATACGAGAACTTGTTGTTCGACCAATCTCTCGGAGAAGGAGAGGTGGTCGATATCACTTCTCTCTGTATATATGCATATATGTTCATGATGATCTTCTGTTTCCTTCGTTTGCTTACTAGCTAGCTAGCGTGTCTAGTCCTCTCTATATACGTATGTATAGTACGTAGCGTCGACCAAGCACGGACATAAGAGAGGACACTTCTCTCTATTAATTATAACTAGCTAACACAATATATGAAACACCTAAATTAACCCCGCAAAACCCCCAACCCCCCCCCCCCTTTCAAAAAAAAACAAAAACCCCAGCCACAGAAGTGCTGACGCGTGGATGCCTATTGGTCCCGGTTGGTGCCACCAACCGGGACCAAAGGGTCTCCTGACTGGGCTCTGCGCACTGCCCACGTGGAGGGCCTTTAGTCCCGGTTCTAGATTGAACCGGGACTAAAGGGGGGAGGTATTAGTACCGACACTTTAGTCCCGGTTCCAGAACCGGGACTAAAGGCCCTTACGAACCGGGACTATAGGCCCTTTTTCTACCAGTGGAGGCAAAAGACTTGCCTCATTCATTAATTAAGAGGGAAAAGAGAGTTTGAATTTTGTGTTAGAACACACATCGTGCTACAACACCACTACAAAAGGCCTACTCTCGTGGCATGATGGATCCCAAATTCTTTGCACCCGCGGTGACCCAAGTATGAGCCTCAATCTTGATGTTAGCTAGTAGAATCGTCGGCGGGGAACTCTTGAGTTGGAAGATCCGGGCATTTCTTTCATTCCAGATTGTCCAAGAGGTGAGCATGGAAAGGGTGGCCATGGCCTTCCTATTTGGTATGGTAGAGTCGGAGATCCCGATCCACCACTCTTCGGTTGACCGTGCCAGGTGCCAAGCGGAAGTGTTGATGCTTTCGAGCTGGAGCCAATCTTTTAGCATTTCCCAAAGTCTAGTAGTGTATCGGCATCTGAAGAGGAGGTGGTCGATGGATTCTTGCACACGCTTGCAAAGAGGACAAAGCCCGCAATTGGGCCACCCCCGGTTGGTCAAACGGTCGGCAGTCCAAACCCTATTTTGCATGGCCAACCATGCGAAAAATTTGACCTTGGGCGGGGCCCATGCCTTCCACACTGTAAGCTCCATGGAGGAGCGGATGGTGCCGAAAAATTGGGCCAAGTAGGCGGATTTGGCAGTGTATATCCCGCTCTCTGTGTGTTTCCACACGATGTCGTCTTCGGCGTGCGCCTCAAGATGGAAATCGCGGATGGTGGTCCACAGCTCAATAAATTGTCGAAGATGTTCGAAAGTGAAGTTGGAAGTGACCTTGGTCTTGCGAACCCAAGCATCATCCTGGAGGGCTTCCTGAAGTTTCCAAGTCTTCCGAGAGGAAGCGTCGTAGATAAGTGGTGCGATGTCTCTTGGCTTTTGGTCCCGCACCCAAGGGCAGTCCCAGAAGGGTGTGCGCACACCGTTGCCAACAGTTATGGTCGTTGAAGCATAGAAGAGATTTTTGTCCATCTCGTCGCACGGGTTGCCGGTCCCAACCCATAGCTTGGTGGGCTCCTTCCACTCGAACCAAAGCCAACGCAAACGAAGAGCCCTTGCAAATTTCTCCGTGTTTAGCACCCCAAGACCTCCATATTCGACTGGCCGACATACGGATTCCCAATTAACTTTGCACTTCGCGCCGGTAGTCTTATCTGTTCCCGCCCAAAGGAAAGCTCTCTCAAGCTTGTTGACATTGTGGAGGATGCTCGGTGGAACGACCAGTGGGGTGATGAAGTAGATGGCTTGTGAGGATAGCACAGACTTGACAAGGGCAGCCCGACCAATGGCAGTGATATTTTGCCCGTCCCATGTAACAAGTTTGGAAGCGGCCTTGTCCACGAGGAATTGGAAATCCCGAACTTTTAGTAAAACATGAGCCCATGATACACTTAAAAACACATGATTTTTTCGTGCATACTCATTCTATATTATCCAGGTGGAATTGTTGTCTCTATCTTTTCATCCAAAAAATTTATTACTCGTGTACACTGTTGTAACTTTGAAACTTGTAACTACGAAAAGAAATCAGGATCAGAAAACTGGTACAATATTCTATGAAACTGAATTCGATTATGAAAAAGATTTAGTCAAAAGAACAAAACTTACACAAATTTTTAGAAAAATATCTTCATACATCATATCTTCCATAAATCTGGCAACCGACATTAGTTGTTTCTCTGAACTTATATATTAAGTGGATTGCAAGAATAATTTACTTTTGAGAGATATAATGTAATAGTAGTTTGAGGAACAATTTTGTTCTTTTCATCATGATGAAATAAAAAAATCTTAAATCTGCAAAATATACTTGAGTAAGGATAAATGCCACCTTCCTTTGTAATTTAAAGAAATTGACATGAAGAAAAGAGAGCCAACTCCTCCGGATATAAAATGTGTTATAGCAGTAACTTCTATCGACTGGCCGCTACTGTAGGTTTGCTGAGTGATGTTGATGATTCCTGCCATGAAAGGTAATTAGTTGTTGTGGAGTAATTATGGAGAATGAAAAAGCTATATATTACTTAGTAGCAAGGCATATAATGTTTACATTTTAATTGACGTGTAGTAAACTATTTGCGGGACAAAAGAGTTAACCACACAATCACATTAGAAGAGAGGCTAGAAACATGTATTTATGAGAATATTTAGCAGAACTAATCCTTATAGGTTTAGAAGAGCATGATACAGTAACCTTGGAAAGGTTTCCTGATGAACAAATATACCGCTCTTTGCATTAAGAATTGTGATGTCAGCTTGGGACATTATAGAATAACCTACCATATGAGATATGACTATCATCTCTGCTGAAAAGAATCTATGCTAAAACATGTAGTCTTACTTACTAATAGGCCCCATGAGGCACATGCACGTGTGTAGGCGAGTTTTTTTCTTCTGGCTTTCATCAACCGTAGATGGCATAATTGAGTACTGGTGACGGAGAGCAAACAGTCATAGATTACAAAGTACGATCAGACCAAAGGTTAGAATTATTACATAGAAGATATAACTTTTCCAGTACTACTACCTATTCCAGTTTTCTCGAGGAAACAAACTATATTTGGAAGACTAACTTCCTTCATTTAAGCTACAACCCCGCTTATTATCTTATATCCAACAACCGTATTGGAGGCTGGACAATAGAAACGCTAAAGAAATACGTTAACTGAACTATCAGCCTGGCCGTACTAAATCAAGTAGACAGGAGAAATTTATCCTAGAACATGCACTTGCCGACCTTATATATAGGAGCAACCTTATAACTCTGCTGGTCTTGTTTGAGACGTGGTGTGACCCTGGGTGGCCGACAAACATTCCTGCATGTTGCGAGTTGACATGCAAGATCGTGAACTCAATTCCAATGATGGTAAATATCCTAAAATCTATTTCGTAAATCTTCTTCACAATATGCAAGACTATGCTAGACTTATCTTGGAGACTTGAATAATCACCTAATTTACTACGGACAAAATGACGGCAAGGCTGGCAACGATCTATGGCGACAACAGCTAAAATCAAACATAAACTAATAATATTAATTAGTCGATTCAAACCGTACCAGCGTGCTCACCTGAGAGTAGATTCTGTGTTATCTTTGACTAAGGTTTGTCCCAAAGTGCACAGAGAGGAATCTGTCTTCTCAGACACGCTGTAGCTAGCTCCATGCATCCACCTCACGTTCCACTCATGGGACATGGGCCATGCAATTTTCCTACTGTTGGCCTAAGATGTTATGGACTACGTCATTGCCCCTCCTGTGCAGATCACATCAACTAATTAACGGAGCCTGTGCTGAGCACTTCGTATCCAGCGATGTAAGTGCAGCCGTGCATTATCCTATTTCTGTAAGCACCTGCCGCCTAGGAGAGGAAGGAAGTTTCAGGAGGAGAAAAATATGCCAATAGCGACGATCAGTCTAACATATCTCCTCATCAGTTGACGTGATGCGCGGACTTCACATGGCGAGATGTGCTCTAGGAGAGCTGCATGATCTGCATCTCGACCTTGTGCTGGCATGGCATGGATCAATCAGAGGCAGGCCTGACAATAGCAGATCCGTTTTGCTTTCTTTTAGGAAAGAGAGAGAGAGAGAGAGAGAGAGAGAGAGAGGGGGGGTCGATAGGAGTTGTGCTGGACCTGGTTTCCACATGATATGTGTTTATCCTACGGCTTTAGATAGATTTGTAGGGCTTGATTGCATGTCGATATGAGCACCCTGCGACGAAAATCCGTTGGCCACGTTGGTGTTCTAATCTCAAATTGATGGACTGTTACGTGGGATCCCATGGCTTAATTTTTTTTCCTTTTCGTGTTAAAAATTGGTTATATCTAAACCGCTCCATGGGATTCTATGGCTCCTTTTCTTCTTTCTGGTTTAGATCTAGACTATTCCATGCGATTCTATTGTTGTTTCTTCTTTTCTAGTATAAAAATAGATAGAATATGTGGGTTAATCTACACCGTAATAATTTGATCCCACCAGATGAACGGTTCGTAAAATCTAATTAACGTGGTAATTACTTGGGAGTCTGTAAAACTATTCCATGCGATTCTATTGTTGTTGTTTTTCTTTTCTAGTATAAAAATAGATAGAATATGTGGGTTAATCTACACCTTTTCTAGTATAAAAATAGATACAATATGTGGGTTAATCTACACCGTAATAACTTGGTCCCACCAGATGAACGGTTCATAAAATCTAATTAACATGGTAATTACTTGGGAGTCTGTAATTAGTATAGGTATATAGATATATAGATGTCTGTCCACTCAATTCAGTCTGTATATTTTGAAGTATCCATATCATATTTTTTGTGAGGACGGTCTATCAATTATGGTTACACCCCAATATCTGTATGCATTGCAGGGTTTATCGCACCCACCAGGATTTCCAGCCCCATGGATGTTCGGTCCATACGATTTGTCACGACCTTTGGACTGTCCTGCTTGTGGGAGTAGGCGGGGCCCCTGCATGCCACGCGTAGTTGGACGATCAATCTTCTGTTTAATACTTCAACATAGTGATTTTCTGGCAAGGATTCACTCGTGTCACATCAAGTAAATCTTATTGATTTACTGTCTAAATCTTATTGATTTAATGTCATGTTTTCTTTCTTTTTTCTGCAATTTTACGATGCAGGTTTTGCCATGTGACATTCATCACAGAATAAACCGTTTGGTTTGCTCTACGATGGCTATTTTTGCAGGTTTCACTTCTTATGTCGTGTCAGTAACGAAGGCACTATCCATCACTTATATTACTGGAAAAAATTGAATCAGTCTGTTGTCTGAGTACAAGCTGCCTATGATGAACTGCAGTTTGGTTTAACAAAAATGCCACAATTAGTCCTTCTCGCGTTTAAAAGAAATGAAGAAAAAAATTGGATCACGGTCACGGATCCTAGTCAAGTTAGAAAGCTGATCATAGCAGACCAGACACGATCGCCGCTGTCTCGCACAGATCGAGCATCGACATTTGCTCTAGCACTGACAGCGGCAGCAGCTCAGTCTGATCCAGCTGAGGATTGGGCACCGACCGCGTCAGCGGATCAGTCTGATCTACCGGAGGATCGGGCATCGACACCGGCACCTGCTCCGACACCGGCACCAGCTCTACAAGGAGCACCATCTCCGGCAGCAGCGGCGGCTTCGGCACCTGCACCAACACTTGCACTAGCATCTTCTCCGGCCCTTGCAGTTGCACCGGCAACAGACTAGGCTGCAGTTCGCACTTCATATACCAAAGTCCTTACAAAAACCGACATGTCCACCTTCTTGGTAAGCATTGGCCGCCCAAGTGCTTCGTCCTTTTTTCTTTCCATGTTGTTTCACATGATTCACTGTGTTGATCTAACTGTTTGGGTATGTCTTCTTGTTTGCAAACAGAGAATTCCTAGAGCAACTAGGGAGTCGTTCAACAATCCGGCGACCGCGGCCAAGTTTCTCTTACCATGCGCAGCCTTGGTGTGAATGAACCCGCTCAATATATCATAAGTACAAAGGATGGTCGCATGATGATTGATGCTAAAGGATGGTCAAGGTTCAAATCTAAATCATATCTTGCGGTAGGGGATGATGTCAAAAGCAAACTTTCTCGGCAAGGAGAGCTGGTCCAAATCAACTTTGAAATTCTTCAGTAGCATCACGCAATTGCCTAACTGCTCTATCCTCCGAGAGATTTTGATGTGATAATATGGCATGGTGAAACAAGTGTCCTGTGTGTATAAGTAGTACGATAGTATTATTTATCACATGGTATATCGTTGATAGAATTGCAACTCTGATTGCTGGTTAGGAACTGTCGTTCAATTTCATTCCAACAGCTGCCGTGCATTATTCAATTTTGTGTATTCGCCTTGCGACAGCATCTAAAACAAGCATCGTACCGATCGCTTGCAATATGAAAAGCGCTGAGGTAGAACACATGGGCCCCCAAACATGCAAAGTCGGCCTGCGGCCCAAAGTCCAGAACCTGGTTTCGAGAAGCACTAGCTTAGTGCAAAAGTGGCGTCCTCCTCCTGTTGTGGATTGGGCGAAGATGAATGTTGATGCTGCGTTATCTCGCAATGGTGAAAGGGAAGCCCTGGCAGTTGTGAGCCGGGATCATACAGGCTTCTTCCTTGGAGCATCGGCACTGGTGTGCGAAAGTGTTACTGATCCAGAGATCCTAGAGGCAATGGCATGTTGCGAGGGGCTATCTCTGGCTCTTGACTTAAACCTGCAACAAGTTCAGATTAGCACCTATTGTTCAACAACAGTCAAGCATATCGAGGAGGCATACTTGGGGCCAAGCAAAGTTATTATGGACGAGATCAAGATGAGGAAGAATATGTTCCAAACCATGAAGATCATACATGAAAAATGCGAGTGTAATGTTGAAGCGCATGTTCTCGCAAAAGCTGCTACTTCTTTGCCCTGTGGACGCCATCTTTGGCTCACAGGAACCCCCGAAATTATTTGTATACCTATGACTATTAATCTTGAATAAAGCAGCTTTTATCCCTAAAGAAAATCTGAGTATTATATTCTCAGCTGAACCCCCATAATGTCCGTGCATTGCAGAGGGAGTATATTTCTCGGCAAGGTGAGCCTGTGATATAAAAGATTTGTATATTTCTTTACAGAGGGAGTATCTCTCTGTTAAAAAATATATTTATGTGTAACTAGTTACTCCTGTCTTTCTACTTCCTTTCGCTGATATGTGGGGCAACCGGCAACGGGGTCCACGTGCCATATGCACAAATTAGAGTGCACAACTTCATGGTAGACACACTCCAGTCATAGCGCCGTAGTAATGCCCAATGAGCTGTCAAATCACAACCCCCCTTTCCAGCTTTAGCAGTAAGCTGGATGGACGAAGCGACAATATTTCACTGGGCCTGAATCCCCTTCTCCCTCGTCTGCTTTTTCAGAGAAAACCCCCTCTCGGTGATTGCATAGGGTTTTCTCATGGAGAACCAGGTACGAATTCTCATCCATCCCCGATAAACCCAAGTCGCTTGGTCACAGGTAATCCTAGGATGGCAGCCGTCGCCGTTGATGCATTTTTCTTCCTACTGAATCTAGTGTGTTTCATTTGCAGTGCCCGAAGTGCGAGTACCCTACAGGTTTCTGCGCCCTCGGCGAGACGCCACACTTGTTCCTTCTCATCCTAACACAGCATTTTGAAACGTGCACAGTATATTCCTAGAATCCTCTTTTCTATTCGGGAGGGTGGGGTTTTTTTGAACATGCTGTGTTCTCATATTATTTTTCCTACAGTGTATTATTTGCTCTGTCAGAACACATGTACTCAAGATGCTCGGCCTTGCCATAACTGAATACACTAGTTTACTGGTCACAGTGAAGACAAGCCATGGATATAAGTTCCGAGTTGGGTTCATGAACCAAGAAGATCGCTGCTTTTTTATGGCCGAACTTGGATAAACTTTTTCAAGTGTTACGGACTGAAAGTTGGCGCACGAATGTTGATGGAAAGAGCAGAACCTGGTCTCATATTTACTGCGATCTTCCACCCCGACGTCGTTCCAATTGTTCATCCATGTTAGTTTTGTATCTGGTTCTTGCTTGTTTCCTCGATTACTTCTTAATACACCTATCATGTCTAACTAATCACAATTTAACTTTAGAAGTAGCAACGAATCTCTCACGAAGATGCTACTTCTAACTAATATTTTCTTATAATTGGTGGCACGTGTAGGTTTTTTCAGAGTTAAGCAGTCTGCTCGTTTGTTACTCTGTAATAACTCGGCTGTTACTAATGGCACTGAAGTTGACTGGATCGACATCCACAAGTTCCTACACTTTATTGATCGGCTTGAGGTCCTTGTGGGGCGTTTCAATGGTGGAAGGCCACGTGGGATATGTGTGCCACTGCTGCACTCGTTGAACTATTGTGTCGAGAAACTTATGGTACGAGCTGTTTTCTGTTATATATGTTGTTCATAAACTATTGCTTATACACAGTTTTACAACTGTGATCTTCTTGAAAGAGGAACTGCCGAGTTCTATTGTTCCTATACAGATGCCTGACCATGGTTGGGTCAGACTTGCACTTGGTCACAACATGATGTTTATGTCGACCTACTCAATTCCCCTTGGAGGTGAAAAGATACTTATTCATGGGTGCTCTAAAATAATGAAGGCCCGTCCATCTTGGAGAATAGGACAGAAGATTATGTTCATGCTTTTCCATGGCTCTAAAGCGAATATCCTGTTTATTGACCACGTTGCGAGATGAAGCCGCTTTCAGAAGGTTGTGGATGTGCGGGGTGGCGCCTAGGCCTTGTCCTGGGGCTTGGCGGCCTCACCCTTGGTTAACTGTAGGCAAAGTAGCACTGTTCGAGGCGTGCTTTGTACGGTTGAACCTGTATAAGTACTCATACTGCTTTCAACTTTGGTTGTTAAGTGCCCCTGCTGGTTTCAGTTAAGGTTGTTAAGTACTCCTGCTACTTTTACAGTCTGTCGTGTTTCTTCAGTCCTGTCTTCCTCCAGCTGCCAAAACCAAACCAGCGTCGGCGGGGCCGCCTGCTTCCGCCTCCCACGGCTGGCTGCGCCTCAGCGCACGCATCGCAGCCCCACCGTCTCCTAAATCGTTAACGCCGACGTCCTCCGCGCGCTTTGGTGCACTCGCCGCGGCACCGCCCTCTCGCACTGTCAACATGGTCAACAAACAACAGGAATCGACAGAAGTACGTGGAGAGGATGACAGTAGGGGCACACCACGTCAGCGTATGGAAAAATAAAATGCTTCCTCCTAGTGTTTTCCTGACATCTGGGACCCACGACATTGTGAGCGTATATAGTCAATAGACAAGAGAACAACACAAGATCGGCTGACACCTGGGACGTAGCTACTCGAGCAGTATTTTTTTGTTTGGTATTGTTGAGACGAAGTAGGGTTTGAGCTGGGCTGTGGCCCGTCTAACCCAGGCTTATATTTTATGTTCACCATGTGACCAGCCCAGCTATTTTTTCTTTGTGAAAATGAGTCCAGTTTATTTTTTCTGAAGAATACCCAATCCAGCCCTACTTATTTTTCTACGCCCTGATGGGATGCAACTCTTTCAAGATGCCTGCAAATCTTGAAAGTAATATGAAATGGGTTGTAAATATAAAAACAGATGACAAATTGGCAATTACTTTATAATTTCTGAATTTTATTACATTTTCATATTTCTATTTCACTGGGCATTAACCTAATTTAAATATATCTTCAAAGTACTTTAAATCTGGCTGGACATTTCGGTATTAAAAATAGTTTGGAACCCGCAGAAATATGCGAAATTGGCCCTGGCCAACCAAAAAAAACGACTGCAATAAATTGCATAAGAAGTTGCCATGAGCTATATATAAATTATTAAAAAAAGAGGGAGTGGTCTGACTTGTGGGCCTGTTTAGTTGACGCGTATGCAAGATTTTTTTAGTTATTATATACGTCAACAAACGATTCTAGCAGACGTAACCATTGGATATCAATCCAACGACCATCGTGTTTCTTCAATCTCTGATCTTCTTACTCCAGCCGCCAAAGCAGCGCCGGCGGGACCGCCTACTCCCGCCTCCCGTGGCCGGCTGTGCTGCCGTGCAGGCCTCAGCGCCCCCTACTACTCCCACCGCTGGCCGGGGCATCCCGCTACTCACCCACACCCCCTGTTATTCTGCGGCGATAGCAACCTCACACCGCAGCCGAACCGGTGAACGCTTGTACTCCTCTCCACGTGAGCATCCACTGCCGCGTCTTCCCTGGCTCCGCGTCGTCCCCTTCCTATGCCTCGCCGTCGACCACCGCCGTGGTGCTCTCAGCGCAGCGTGGTCAATGTGGTCAACGACCGACTTCCATCGGAAGAGTACTGTACGTGGAGAGGCTGGCAGATGGGTCCATGGCAGCCGCAAGGAAGTGCCTCCTTATTATGCGGAAAATAATTATTCCTCCACCTAACAGCGGGGACCCACCGGACGGGCCACCAGTATTTTGCAAAAAAATCGTTTCCCCCTGACAGCTGGGACCCACCGAACGGGGCACCGTATTTCGCGAAAAAAACGTTTCCCCCGCTGTCAGTTCGGACCCACCGGAAGTGCCTCCTTATTACGCACAAAAAAATGAATACTCCCCCGGCTAGCTGGGACCGACCTTGGTGGGAGGCTGACTTGTGGGCCTACTAAGTTGACGGGGACGAAGGGCTTTGTCAACTTAGTCAATATGAATGATTCTAGCTCCAGTGACCGTACGATGTCCATCCAACCGCCGTAGTGCTTCTTCAACCTCTAGTCTTCTTGCTCCAGCCACCCAAAACAGCGCCGGTCGTGCCGCATGCTCCTGCCTCCCGTGGCCGGCTGTGCTGCTGCGGAGGCCTCACCGCCCCCTACTATTCCCACCGCTGGCCAGGCCTTGCGGCGACGACAGCCTCACACCGCAGCCGAAGCAGTGAACCCTCATACTCCTCTCCGCACGGGCTTCCACTGCGGTGTCTTCCCCGGCTCCGCGTCGTCCCCTTCCTAGGCCTCGCCGTCGTCCACCGCCGTGGTCCTCTCGGCGCGGCGTGGTTAATGTGGTCAACGACCGACTTCCATCGGAAGAGTACTGTGCATGGAGACGCTGACAGCTGGGTCCACGGACGCAGCAAGGAAGTGCCTCCTTATTACGCGCAAAATAATTATTCCTCCACCTGACAGCGGGGACCCACCGGACGGGCCACCGTATTTCGCGAAAAAAGCGTTTGCCCCTGACTGCTGGGACCCACTAGCTATATCTTCGCATGCAAGGAAGTGCCTGACAATCGGGACCCACCTGGTCGAAGCGTACGTAGCGTGTCGATGTAGAGGCACCCACCTGGTCATTCTGGTCGCAAATGTGTACGTACATATATACTGGTCGATGTAGAGGCGCGCACGTGTCGTCGTAGAGGCACGCACGTAGCATGTACACGTACGTACAGTGGCCAAGGTGCAAAAAAGAAAAATACGGCCACGTATGTGTACATACGGGCGGGGTCTCGAACGCCTACTCGCGCATACGTACGGCCAGGGCTCGTGTACATGGCTGGGTCGGAACGGAGAAACAACGTCATCATCGTGTTCATGGGGAGGCAACGGAATGCGTCGTGTTCATGGGGAGGCAACGGAATGCGTCATGTTCATCGGGAGAGCTTGGACGGAACAGGCGATGGAAACGAGGCCTGGCATACCACAGAACGGAGGAAACGGCCTTGTGTTCGACCGGCCACGTTCGAAACGGGATCCTGTTCATCGGGAGGGGTCTGGCGCACCGCAAAACGGAGGAAACGGACCTCCTACGGTCGAAACGGGGGTCCTGTTGATCGCGAGGGTGTGGCGTACTACAAAACGGACGAAACGGACTTGTGTTGGAGCGCTACGGTCGAAACGGGGGTCCTGTTCATCGGGAGGGGTGTGGCGTACCGCAAAACAGGACTCCACGGGATACTGTTCATCTCCACCGTCGACCCCCTCCAGCCTCCACGAGCTACTGTTTATCCACCGTCGACCTCCTCCAGCCTCCACCTGCGACTGTTCATCCACGGGCTCCTGTTCATCCAGCCTCCATCGCGCGCTACTCCACCGGCTACTGCTCAACCAGCCCTCTCCACGGGCTCCTGTTCAACCACCCCTCCACGGGCTACTGTTCATCCTGCCCTCCACCGTCTACTGTTCATCCAGCCCTCCATGGGGTGGTCCTGTTCATCCAGCCCTCCACAGGGTCCTGTTCATCCAGCCCCAACCGGCTCGATCGATCGGGGTCCTGTTCATCCAGAGGCAACACCACGGGGTCCTGTTCATCCACCCCCACCGGGAACTGTTCATCCAACCCCCCCCCCCCCCCCCGTAACGCTCACTGTTCATCCAGAGGCAGCATCGGTCGGCTTCAGTTAGCAGCAGTAGCGAAGGAATCGCTCGATCGGGTTCAGTTAATAGCCATCGATCGATCGCTTGGGTTCAGTAACGCGTAGCCTGCAGTGCAATTGCTTGGGTTCAGTTAGAGCCAACGCCTCGCACACACGCGCGTACGTGTACGAGAGAAGCGCGCATCGCTCGGCCCCCGACCTCCCACCGTAACTGGGGACTCCTCGAAATTTTCCTCCCCCTCGCTTCTACCACGGTTTTTTCCGTCATAGACGGCCCAAAGAATGTCATGCAGCTGCGTCTCCGGCCCGCCCAGGATGAAAAGCCCAGTTTCTGTCATGATTTTTTGTCATAAAAGTAGGAGCCCACCACATCTATGATGATACCGGGTTTTGTCACAATTATCGTCATAGAAGTGTCATATGTATGACAGGAAAAAAATTCGTTCGGCCCAAAATGTCACGGATGTGTCTTTTTTGTAGTGCGGAGCTTCTCACAACAAGCCTGATGGTTTTCGGTAGGGAATGCCCCACCTTTGTGGACGGAACAATATCCATTGCCTCTTATTGCTTTCAATTTTTTTTCTCATGTCAACATAGAACAACAGCAGTGTTGTGTGAAGTTTTGTGATTTTCGGGGTTCGTTTGGACATTTTTATGAATTATCTGAGTTTTCAATGCCATTATGTGCATAATTCAAATTTGAACTACATGCGCATGCTCCAGTGCATATAAATTGGTTGAAAAATCAAATATGTGTCCTTGGGTGCATGCTTAGGTCCCATGCAAGAAATGGGAATGAATTTCAAACAACAGGGCACCGTTGATTGCCGGCAAAACATTGAGATGCCTGGTTTTTAAATTTTAGTAAATCCAAAACTCGTCTGAAATTCATGAAACTTGGCATGCTATCATGGAGCGGCATCAACATGCCGTGGTAAAAAATTCGTCCCATTTGGGTATATGCTTCTCACAGATCGGAGCTTCTCACAACAAGCATGATGGTTTTTGGTAGGGAACACCCCACCTTTGAGGACAGAACGATATCCATTGCCTCTTATCGCTTTCAAATTTTTATCTCGTGTGAACATAGAACAACAGGAGTGTTGTGTGAATTTTGTGATTTTTTTGGGTTCCTTTGGACATTTTTAAGCATTATCTGAGTTTTCAATGCATTTATGTGGATAATTCAAATTTGAACTGCATGTGCATGCTCCAGTGCATATAAATTGGTTGAGAAATCAAATCTATGTCCTTGGATGCATGGTTAGATCCCAAGCAGGAAATGGGAATGAATTTCAAACACCAGGGCACCGTTGATTGCCAGCAAAACATTGAGATGCTTGGTTTTTAAATTCTAGTAAATCCAAAACTCGTCTCAAATTCATGAAACTTGCCATGCTATCATGGAGCGGCATCAACATGCTGTGGTAATTTTTTTGTCTCATTTGGGTATATGCTTCTCACATATCGGAGCTTCTCACAACAAGCATGATGGTTTTCGGTAGGGAACGCCCCATCTTTGGCGATGGAACGATATCTATTGCCTCTTATTGGTTTCAATTTTTTTCCCATGTCAACATAGAACAACAGGAGTGTTGTGTGATTTTTTTTTATTTTTCGGGGTTCGTTTGGATATTTTTATGCATTATCTGAGTTTTCAATGCATTTATGTACATAATTCAAATTTGAACTACATGCGCATGCTCCAGTGCATATAAATTGGTTGAAAAATTAAATCTGTGTCCTTGGGTGCATGCTTAGATCCCATGCAAGAAATGGGAATGAATTTCAAACACCATGGCACCGTTGATTGCCGGCAAAACGTTGAGATACTTTGTTTTTAAATTCTAGTAAATCTAAAACTCATCTGAAATTCATGAAACTTGTCATGCTATCATGAAAGGGCACCCGACATGCTGTGGTATTTTCCGTGTCCATTTTGAGAGAAGGCGCGCGCACTCGAATAATGACAGCCAACAAAGGTATTTAAAAAAATAGCTGCCACTTTAATATCTCAAATGTTTGTATACTTCAAACCATGTGCGTTCGGTTAACCATTCACGTAACACCACGTGTCTTGGTTTTAATGGCTATAGGAGGTGTCGTGTGGACAGTTGCTTGACTGAACGGGAGGCATGCGAGCGTAGTCCGATGCGTAGGCTCACCGGGAAGCGTACAAGCTGTTCAACGCAGGATTTGTGCATCTCTTCAACGCAAACGGTTCAGATTAGGGTATGCAAATTAAAGCCAGACGTCGGCGCTAAGCCAAGAGACTCTGCGATTTGTCAAAATATGCAGCTAAAAATTAATAGTTCTCCCCGGGATTAAGCATAGATTTCATTCATACTAGAGATTAAGTAGTCGTTCTCACCGGGAAGCGAGACAGCCTTGGTCCGCCGCCCGCCTCGCTCCCACTGGTCTATATTAATGGCGCCGCCGAGCGGCCGCACCCGCCCATCCTCACCACACACACAATTCCTCTCTCTTCGCCCTCATCCTCGACGCCGCTCTAAGTCCTCAAAGCCGTCAGTGTACGAGGATGCCGCTGAAGCGCCCCAGCGGAGGGAGTGGCGACGTCGGGACTGTTGAAGCACCGGAGCACGGCGTGAATATGGAGACAGAGGTTTCCGTCCCCACCGACGTGGAGAACGAGGCTGCCAACAAGCGGAGGCGGGTCGAGAAAGAACCGCAAGCGACTCCAGCAGGCCTAGACTTCATCAACAACCTCCCCGATGATGTGTTGATAGTCATCATATCCCTCCTCCCAATCAAATATCGGGCGAGGACAGCCGCCCTTTCCCGGCGGTGGCGCACCCTATGGCTCTGCACCCCTGTCGACCTCCTCGACGCCCACAAGCTCTGTCATGGCTATCGCCAAATCTTGGATGCGTTCACCCAGATCCTCGGCAGTCACGATGGCCCAATCAAAGGCTTTATCGCGGGCAAGTTACGTTCCAATGGCAAGGAACGCGCCAAGCTTGACGAGTGGTTCCGATCCCGCGCCATAGATCAGGTCGAGAAGCTAAGTTATAATGATGGGCATATGGGCTTGCTGCCAATGTCCGCGCTCCGCTTCGCGCCCACGCTACGCCTCGCCAAGTTCATGAACTGCCATTCCCCTCCCTAATGATGCGCCTGCTCTTTTTCTACCATGACTGAAGCACCTCGATCTCGTCGTCGTCCGCATCCCAAAGGATGACATGGAGCACCTGCTCCGCGGCTGTACTGCACTTGAGTTCCTTCGTATTCAGGCAATGAATTGGTCGAGTACCTTGCACATCACCTCTAGGACTCTTCGGACTATTTATGTGTGTTGTTGGTGCTGCAACGAGAGATCACAAAAGGTGGACCACAATATGGTCATCCAGGACACACCTTCACTTGAGAGATTACTTGTAGTTGATCAACAAGGTCCAACAAGAATCAATGTCATTTCTGCGCCGAAATTGAAAGTGGTGGGCTACTCGTCTGTCAAATACTACAACTTTCAGGTAGAACACTCGCCTTATATACCTCTCCTTCTTGATATCAACGTTATTTCTAGTTTTGAAGATGTATGTTCGGCTGTCATCCAGCGAAGCTTCACCTAGACTCTGGGCACAGTGAAGGTCTTGGCACTAGAATCTGTCGTCCCCAACCTGGACCAAGTTTTCAGTTGCCTGAGATGCTTTCCGTGCCTGAAGAAGCTGTATATCGAGGTGATGTTCCTTTCCTGTTAAATGTTAACCATAAGGGAGTTCAATTTTTTGCACCTTTTCCCAAGTTTACAATGACAATGTACTACGATTTCTGAAGGAATTTTGGAGGATTTTAGGACATACACCCCACCCCATATTGGTTGCTTCATTCATATGGTTACAATCGTCCATAAGCATTTATCCTTTGGATTCGTCCATACTAGTTTTTTAGGGAATTTTTCACCAAATCCAACCTCTTGTGAAGAAGGCTACATGTTTCTAGATTGTAATCAAATTCCCATGTTAATCATGCCAGATCGAAGATGTCAAGTTGGTGCATTTTACAAATCCTGCAAACCAAATGGGCGTGTAGCAGTGTTCAAAACTGCATGTAGGCACTAACGCTCTTCTTTTGCAGTGCATATTAGGCCCGGTGGAAGATGTTTATAACGACAATCACATCGAATGCCTGGATCTGCATCTCTCAAATATTACTTTGAACTCCTACAGAGGGACCCCACCGGAGATTACACTCGCCAAGTCCTTTCTTGCCAGAGCAAAGGTGCTAAGGGTACTGAGGTTGAACACGCATTTAATTAGGAAAAATCAATGGTATGATTATCAGAGCTGGCAGGTACTGTGGAATGGAAGTGCCTCCAAAAATGCCAAACTTCGTATTGGAAGAGCATATGGCAAAGCAATTGGAAGTTATTGTGTCAAACCCATACATGACTTGTCAGCGGCTGATCCCTTTTCAGAAATGACGCAGCTTGCAATGTTTGAATTTGGGCGATGTAATCTTTGAATTTAAACCTTGCAATATTTATGGTATTCGTTATATTGAACCGTTTATGTTCTCTTGTCTCAACGCAAACACTTCATCCGGGTGAATCGCATGTCGTACATCGCACACACCTTGATATGGCTGATCGTTTCTTTTGTGTTGCCTAATCACAAATAGTTCATCCGAGTGAACTGTATGATGTACATCGCACACACCTTGATCTGGCTGACCATTTCTTTTGTGTTGCCTAATCACAAACAGTTCATCCGAGTGAACCGTATGCTGTACATCGCACACACCTTCATCTGACTGCCCATTTTGTTTGTTCCTCCTCACCGAAAACGGTTAATTGAACTGAACCATATGCCCTGAATCGCACACGCAACTAAAATCTGAACCGTGTTTGATGCATTCGTCATCACAAACATTTTGCACCTTTTTGACGGTTTTTTTACACCACCGTTTGCGATTATTGCATCGCACACAGTTTCGTCGAAGGGTCTCTAATCGTAGTGTCGCGTTAGAAGCATCTTGCAGTAGTGCCAGATGGTCTTTGTGCTGTCCATTAACGCTTCGACCCGCCGCCAGCTGGTTTCTTCCACCTCGCACGCAACGTGTTCGACAAAATTATTTGTTAGAACAGGAGGTTTACATCACCAAATATACATGATTTGTTGGAGCAGGAGGTTTACATCATCAAATATACACCATCTGTTGGAGTTGGCTCTTTTTTGAGATGTAGAAAGCACTTTTTTGTGATGTAAATTATACAAAACGCTACAAAGCACATACAAAAATCATCAAATCCTAAGCTCATCCCCATTGAATGCTACTGCAGCAACAGTAGCACGCGCGCATGGGCAGCAGCAACTTCAACGCTGACAACAACGGCGATAGAATGCATCGGCAGGAGGAAGGAGGGAGCAGACTATACTGGTGGGCTACGACGGGCGGCAACGAAAAGATGGGGATGGGCAACATGTGGCGGGAGGAAAATGGCAGTGTTGTGTGTGGTGAGACGGCATGATTAGAAACGACGGATAAGGTAATACAGTACTTAGTAGTAGCATGGGGTACAGGGGCTGCGCTACTACTAATTAAGTCCACTACTTATAGCATGGGCCACGCACCTACTATGTGGCACCCACCACCTGACCCTGTCTATCCATAGTAGTAGCGCGGGATTGAGCACCCGCGCTACTGCTACCAACTTAGTAGTAGTGCAGCTTTGGCACCCCATGCTACTACTATGGCCTGTCCCGAGGGGCATGGTGAGGACCACTTAGTAGTAATGTGGAGTTCCTGTACCCGCGCTACTACTATTCTATATCTGTAGCATGGGATTTTAGCCTGCGCTGCTACTAAATAGCAGTAGCACGACACATTTAACTTACATCACTATTAAGTGGTTGCCTATAGGGGTTTTTCTAGTAGTGCGACAATGATCTCGAGCAGGCCCAGTTCTTTTGACCGATTCTCCCAGAATCTTGAGAATCGGGCCTCCCCCAGCTTCTTTTAGAATCTTGAACACATTTTTTTAACAATCCTAGCTAGTTAGGATGTAAACAGCTAGGATTGTCAAAAAAATATGGGTTCAAGATTCTGGGAGAAGCTGGGTGGACGGTAGATTCTCAAGATTCTAGAAGAATCGGCCAAGGTTTGAGGGAGCAAAACAACAAATAAGGTGGAGCAGATAGAAACAACGCTTGAACAAGCAATGCATTAAGCACGCACTGAGGTAACAAATACTCCCTCCGTTTCTTTTTAGTTTGCATATAAGATTTGGTCAAAGTCAAACTTTGTAAAGTTTGACCAACTTTATTTGAAAAAATATCAACATCTACAATACTAAAGCTATATCGTATGGAAATTAATTTCATGATGCATCTAACAATCTTGATTTCATATTATGAATGTTGATATTTTTTTCTACTCCCTCCTGTCCTTTTTACTCCACATATTAGATTTATGTCAAGTCAAACTTAGCAAAGTTTGACAAAATTTATATTAAAAAGTATCAACATCTACGACACCAAATATATATACTATGAAACTGCATTTCATAATGAATCTAACAATATAGATTTGGGCTTGTGAATGTTGATGTTTTTTTCTATAAGTTCGATCAAAGTAGAGATAGTTTGACTTTCGACAAAACTTATATGCAGACTAAAAAGGACCGGAGAGAGTATAAACATAGTCAAAGTTGGCAAAGTTTGACTTTGACCGAATCTTATATGCAAACTAAAAAGAAACGGAGGGAATATGAATAAAAAGAGCTCCGTGTCGGGATGGATCGTGTGGATCACAAAACGTGAAGCGCTTGAACAAGTTTTTTGCGTAATCATCTAGCTGGTATTATTACGCAGGAATAAAAGCCCAAAACAAACATGGCCTAAGAAAGTCACAGCCCAACTTGCTGATCTGAGCCCATGGCCCAATCATGTCCCGGTCTGACCTTCACGGGACTCGAAGCGGGCATTTCCTATTTGGCGCTGCAGGTGCCGTTACAGTGCAATTTCCAAACGGGCGCCTGCAGCTGAGTTAGCTGGGCTTGGCCCATTTTACTTTTTTTTCTTCTTCTGTTTTTAGAGAAAAAAGAGAAAAGTGAATGAACAAGGGAACGAACCCAGAACCTCAACACTGCGAGCAATTTGCTCTAGCCACCCGACCATGACAACTTCTGTTAATTGAAATTTCAGTCTACTTATTTATTATCCACGTCAGTTTAGTTTTTCCTTTTTCCTTTTTCCTCATCCTTTTTCAAATTCTATGAACTTTTTTCGAAATCAATGAATTCCTTTTCAATTTCGATGAACTTTTTTTTGAAATCCGATGAACTTTTTTTCAAATCCAACGAACTTTTTTCAGATTTGGTGAACTATTTTCAAAATCGATGAACTATTTTCAAAATCAATGACCCTTTTTTAAATTTGATGAACTTTTTTCAAAATGATGAAATTTTTTCAAATTCGATGAACTTTTTCCCAAAATCTATGGTTTTTTTCCCAAAAACAATGAACATTTTTTAAAATCGATGAACTTTTTTCAAAATTGACGAACTTTTTCCAAAACGATGAACTTTTTTCAATTCCGATGAACTTTTTTTATTTTTTTCATTTAAATTCGTCAACCTTTTTGTTAACCCGTGAACTTTTTGTTGTGAATGATTTTTTTAATTCCTGATTTTTCAAGAAAGCATACACCTATCTTTTGAATAGTCAACAGTCAACAGTCACACCGTTCAATTGGTGAACATTGTTTCTCAATTAGTGAACTTGTGAGCCATAGTTTTTGAGAAATGCGCGCATGTTTTGATTACTAGCACGCGAGTGATATAGTGGTAGCTAGTCGATCCCTTGCGACGCTTGCTTTTTCGTATGTTTTTGCGCTACAGTATTTCAATGCGTTACGTGTCCATGGACCGGCCCAGTAGATTCTTCTGTGAGCGCCAGTTTCTCTTCGCGGCGCTTAAGGCGCTGACTAGGACCTCCCCTCGAAGCGGGGGAGTCCTATTCAGCGCCAGGGAACTAATTTGGCGCACACTAGCGACCTAAATGGGAGTCGGCACACTACTCCTCCTTCACTCATTCGTATGTACCCATTTTGTCCGCTACAACTTTTCTTCTGTTTGATTTTTTGTACTCCCTGCTCTCTCATTGTATTTTTTAAAAAAGTTTGCGCATTGCAAAAACCTGGAAAGCTCGTGAATTTGAAAAAAAAAAGTTCATCAATTTTGAAAAACAGTTCATTCGTTTTGAAAAAATGCATCTATTTTTTCGAAAATTATGAATTTCAAAAAAGTTCATCGATTTTGAAAATTGTTCATTGAATTTGAAAATAATTCATCGATTGTCAAAAAATTCATCAAATCTGAAAAAATTTCATCATATATGAAAAAAGGTTGATTAATTTGAAAAAATCATCAAATTTAGAAAAAAAACAATAGATTTGAAAATATTTCACTGACTTTTAAACAAAAGAGTTCATTAATTTAAAAAAACTTCATCAAATTAGAAAAAGCTCGTGCACTTGATAGAACAAGAAAATATAATAAAGAAAAAGGAAAAAGATTAAAGAAAATAAAAAAGACAGAAAAAATAAAAAACATCCAGAAAAAACTAGAAGAAAAAAAAGGCTGATGAGAATATATAAGAAAGAAAGTAAGTACGTTGTCATAATGTTTGAAGTGGCTGGTTGGTTCGCGCGAGTTATAGTTAACCTCAAGGTTTCGTGTTTGAAGCTTCAGTCGCTCATTTTTTGCGGTTTTACCGGAAAGAAAAAAAAAAGCTGAAGTGGGCCGGCGTAGCACAAAGGGTGAATATGCGCCGGTTTGCGGAAAATACTATAACGGGGGCATTTCCTATTCGTCGCCTTCAGCGCCCGTTAATGTGCATTTTGTTAACTGGCGCTATAGGCGCTCTTACCCGGGCCGGCCACATATAATTTTATTTCTATATACTCGCAAAACATCCAAAAAAACCATATAGAGGCGTCGCTCACAAGGTTTCAGTCTCGAAAACACATTCGGACATCACCGAAATATGCGATATTTCAGAAATTTTGCATATTTCGGAAATTATTTCAGATTTTGATATTTCAATTTCTCTTAGTTTAATGAATTTTAACCTAATTGAAATATCTTTTCAAATTAGTTTAAATATAGCTCGGAATTTTGAGGTTAACAATATTTCAGACCCCACTGAAATATGCAAAAATTCAGATATTTCAATGAAATTTCATTGATTTTTTTAACCCTTCGCTCGTATACAAAGTTACGGACCAAATTACTGAATGAACACTTGATTATGACACGTGAAAGTAGATGCAACAAACAACTTATTATGTATCAACCATATGTCTTTTTGTGTTTTTGTTCCGTTATCGTTTTATTTATGCAGGCCCGGGGGGGGGGGGGGGGGGTAATTTCTTCCAAAGATGGGTCCTGACAAGTCACGAATTTCTCAATCTCAAAAGCTGGAACGGTGCATACACTCGACCTATAGCTCGCCGGGTCGGTTGCCTTGGCTATGGGGAAGAGACACAGAAAAGACGGGGAAGCTAGCGATGTTTGTTGGGGTTGGGATTATTGGAGACGGGATGATTTTTGGAAACATTATTTCATTATTAGGAAAAGGGCTATAGATAATATGTACATTAATGACGCATTAGATATATGGTGCGCCACTACTATTATAGCAGTGGCGCATCATGTCTCGGTGAGCCATTAGTGTGATAGACACTAATGACGCACCATATCCATGGTGCGCCATTATTAACATAATTTTTTTTAAAATTACTAATGGCGCACCACTCGTCTATGTGCCACTACTGTCAATTTTTTAATATTTTTTGAACTCATGAATATTTTTAAATTTAATTTATGGACACTTTTTGAATTCATGAATATTTTTTTAAATTTGATGATATTTTTTCATATTCAATATGAAAAAATATTGAATATTCATGAGGACACTCGATCTCGATCCCCCTCCATCTCGATCGCTACCCCCCTCGCCAGATCACCCTCGCCGCCGAGCACCCCCGCTCCACCGCCGCCGACTCCCCGCATCCTCCCCCGCTCCACCGCCGCCGAGCACCCCCCGCACCCTCCCCCGCTCCATCGCCGCCGACCCCCCGCACCCTCCCCCGCTCCATCGCCGCCGACCCCCCGCACCCTCCCCTGTGTCCTCGCTCGGTTCCCCCGAACGGAATCGGCCGAGCGCACCACCCACCCCCTCCCTCCCCCCCAAGCGAGACCTAGGGTTCAAGACGCCGCTGCCGGCCCTCCGCTAGGCAACAAAAAATCGTAAAAAAAATTACTAATGGCGCACCGCTAGGGGGTGCGCCATTGCTATCCAAAAAAAGATTACTAATGGCGCACTGCCAGGGGGTGCGCCATTGCTATCCAAAAAAAAGATTACTAATGGCGCACCTCTAGGGGGTGCGCCATTGCTATCCAAAAAAATTTATAATGGCGCACCGCTAAGGGGTGCGCCATTGCTAAGCCTCCCTCCACTAAAGTCCCCAGTCCCCTTTCTATCTTCCCCATTGCTAACCCGCCGCCTCCCCCGCACCCAACGACCGCCGCCCCAGCGCCGCCGCCGCCCCCGCGCCCCCGCCGCCTCCCCCGCACCCGACGACCGCCGCCGTCCCCGCGCCCCCGCCGCCTCCCCCGCACCCGACGACCGCCGCCCCCGCACCGCCGCCGTCACTGCGCCCCCGCCGCCTCCCCCGCACCCGACGACCCCCGGAGCACTAGGAGGAGGAGGCGTGCGTCCACCAGGAGGAGGAGGCCTGCCGGAGCACGTCTTCTTCCTTCGACCAACCCCATCTCGCCGTCGCCACCGCCTTCTGTTTCGTCGAGCGGCTTCGCCTCCGCCGCCCATCGCCCGTGCAACCTCGCCGCCGTCCGTCACTACCCGGCCCCTACGCAGGTGCCCCTCCCCTCTCCTCTTCCCCTTCCTCATATTTTCTTTTCAAGTTCAGAAAAAATAAATACAAGCTCATCTTTTTGTAGGAAAACATGGATGCATCCATGATTTTAAATGCTAGTAATCACAATCGTGCATCAACGCACAACAATCCTATTATGGCTTCTATAGACTTGGTATAGTGTGAAAATTTAAATTCATTTTGATATTTGAATTTATCATGGCTAGCTCTTCAAGATAAGTCCAATGAGCAATATATTTCAAATTGTGGAGCAAAGATAGGACTGAGCATGTTGGTCAAGTGAAACCTCATTAATTAAATTACATTCATTGGAAGGTTCTTTGCTTTTCGTTAACAAAGAGATGATTTTTTTTATGTTTTGAGACAGATGGTCATAATGTAGGAACATATTATGTACCAACTAAAAAGGGTTGAGTTCTTTTGTACAACTTTGCCACATTGTCACAACTCATAGACATACTCACAAGTGCACGCGCTAAATATCTCTCATGCTGATACTGTAGGAGTAAAATCCATGCCCTGTTAACAATGTATTACAAGATTTTTGTCCATATGAAAGCAGAGGACCATATGGTCTGTGGCCTTTTCATCCATATGAAAGTAGAGGCACATTGTGGTGCTAGTTTGCTGGGTTTTGTCTTTGACCATCGTGTCGTGATGATTTTACAGGTATCCCGAGAGGCCCTTGAGTTTGTCGGAATGTCGATTAACTTCCGTTCTGGCAAATTCGGGTACTCCATAATGTCCTATTTTCAGCAAAGGTCATGCTGAAATTTTCCATAATTTTTAGCATGACTTTGCTAAAAATAGGACATATGGGGTACTTGCGACTAATGCATGGGCCGGGTATCTTAGTACTTAATTAAGTAGGATCAACTGCCTCTTGTGTTATACATATAGAAGTGTGATATCAACTCATAGTTATTACTAATGTCAGTTGCTCGTCATCGATAAACCCTAATCTGGTAGGATGACCTACTAAAAAGCCCATACCACATATTCTATTTGGATGGCCCTGCTAACCCTTGACCATAAATACTTGAGATAGATGTAGCAGGCTTAAAGAAAGAAATGTTTTTAGGCCAACTCCACTGGGCCTGGCTGAAAATGCACAAGTGTGCATGACTAACAATATTCTATTATAAAGCTAAACAGGAAAGAGGAACCACTCATCCTAACCATTTGCTCTCAAAATTACCACTTCACTTCTTACTACTGAAAATCTTGGACCATCTCCATTCACCAATAGCTCAAACCAGTTCGAAGGGCGTGTTTTCACCACACTATGGATTATCTTATTGGACCCAATGCAAGAGATGATGTAGTTTTGAATTATGAACGTAGGACATGTCGTCATCGGACGACGAAAGTCTTCCGGGGGAGTGCGGCTGGTGCCACGATGATCGAGGTCTGTGCGACAGGCCTCACCTGGACGATGATCGGCACTTCAGCATTAAGCTCGAGGAGACCTTCGAAGTTGAAACGGTAGACAACGACGACAAGTGTTATTTTCATAATTAAGCATGACTTCAACTATTTCAACGTGTAATTTTCATCTTTTACGATTCGAGTATAGCTTATCCCATGCCATGCAAGACGCTATATCTTAGAGAGGATGGATTTTGAAGACCATGAAAATTCTGAAACAAAGAAAATTCACCTAAGGACTCATCACGATATGGATTTTGAAGTAAATCTGTATAATTCTGGGAGCGTAACCCATTTTGGTTGCAAAAATTGGGAAGCATTTTGCAAGATGTATGGTTTTGATGAGGGTATGCTTGTCACCATGGATCTTGGTGATCCTGGCATCGACCAAGACAATATGGACATTTGGGTCCTTGTTGATACGCCTCCAGTTCTACCGCTATGTGAGTTTCTCAAACATAGTTAATTATTAACTAATTTATATTGTTCATTTCAAAATAGTTGACAGCTTATTTCCATTGACAGCGTATTTTCATTGTTTAAAGAATGTGCGGGAGATGGTAGACAAAACCCACTACATCGATGGCTCTGAATTAACTTACAAGGAGAAAAATCATCTGGTCAGATTTTGTACTGACATTGAGAATTACAATATCTACAATCAAACTCTTCAACATTATGGTCAATATGTGCCACTAGTGCATGTGTTCAACTACGGTAACTACTATGGAGATACCCTGGTAAGATTTTTTACTATTACGACATCCGTGCATCTTTTGCATACTTCTAAAACTAGTACATCATTGCTAACTATGAAGTTATTACTATGTTTTTCAACAGATAATCCCAGAGAATTGTGTGCCTCATTTGATGTATCAGAAAGGTAGCCTTAATGTTTTGAACATACAGCCAGGTCATTCTACAAATCTCAACTGTCCATACCAGATTTTTAAAAGAAGTGGATACATGCAAATCAAAGGATGGAAAAATGTATGGACAGTCGTAAGGAGGTTCTTGGAAGCAAAAGGAAGCGAAGCGCAAGAATTGGAGACAGTATGATCTCCATTCTCTATAATGAAGAGTCAGGGTCTATTTTGTTTTATGCTATTTTACCTTAAATAGGGTATTTAGGGCATGTTTAGGCATAGCAGTAGCAGTAGCACAGAGATAAGAGAGGACACATCTCTCAAATATCTCCGAATGCAGCATTACTTTCGACAAACTCACTACTCGCGGTCTCGAGACTTGTAATGTTCTATCTTTGTTCGGTCTTTTGAATTCGGAGATTAATATGATGAATTGTATTCAGAGACTAATCTTCTATTGTATTCGATGAATCTGCTGTTGCTGTGTGGTGCTGTCTATATTCTGTCCAGTAATATATTTTGTAACCTGTGCAAATATCAGAAAAGAAAAAAAATTTCTAATATTCATACTAGTGGCACACCACCAACTAGTGCGCCATTAGTAAGCCAGAGCACACTAGTGACGCATCATCAACTGTTGCGCCATTAGTAAGCCAGAGCACATGAATAAATATGGCCCCCTGGGAGGCATACTAATGGCGCACCGTGGGATATACTAATGGCGCACTGCGTGATGCGCCATTAGTAAAAAATTCTAATGACGTGATGCTAGTGGCGCACCTGAAGTGGGCCATTAGTAGGCAAAACAGGTGTGCCATTAGCAAGCCTTTTCCTAGTAGTGTTTTATATATGCGCACCCGTGACTATATGTCAGATCTGGGATATGAGCAGAGGCCCTTATAAACTTTTGGGAAATTTTGACTGAATGGAGGGTGTGACAACTGATCTTGTACTAACCATGCATGCGTTCATGAGGAAGCAACACCACTTGTGATTAGCAGTATACCTCAGTATGGGCATGAAGCTCCTGGACGCTGTCACACGGCGTGTATTTATGATAATCCTCACTCAGACTCTATATATATGGAGTCATACGAATCAAAGATGATATAAAACTTCCCTTAAAAAAACTTGATGTAAAGCTATAGACAGCCGTTGATACCTGCTAAGTACTAGTTACTAAGAGGTCCCAAACGCATTAGCACATGATAAAGTCATTTTGGCCCAAACATACTAATTTGTCATTTAGTTTTATTATGTTTGCCGACAAAATATTTTGAATTTTTTAGCTTAATACTAAGGAAATAGCTCCCTATGCATCACATGCGGTGTAAATCTCTTTTCCCTTCGCCATGCATAGGACTGCGTAAATGAGGATCGTCCGATAAAATCATTGGAAGGACAAGAACATCACGCGTGGCGAGTCACATGCACAGTCAAGTGGGTCACAACTGGAAGGGCGGTGCAGCTAGCCCACCACATGGCCGTGTCACTGGGGTGGGCAGCGTGGGAAGCAAGGGCGGTACCCACTTTCACAGGTCGCCATACATGTCACCATCTGATCAGCCATCACCATGAGTGTAAGACGGTGGTGCATGCAATCCCAACGAAGCTTCTACCAAAGGACTAGCCACGGAACACTGGAGCATTGTAAATAGAGTATTGTTTGGTTCCCCTGAAAGAACCGATGTTGCACACTGTCCTGTCCTGACACGTCTCACGCCCAATTGGGTAGATGAGAGATAAGCATAATCTCCTCATCTCGGCAGTTGATTGATCATTCTATTCAGAATGAGGATATGGTTTGGAATCACACCATCAGACCTGAATTCACAACACCGGATGAGTGGTAATTTAACATTTCAAGGCTGGAAAGAATGGATGCCTTGTATAAATAAGGGAGGCAGAAGGACATGGTGTGAATAAAGAGGTGGTAGCATTCAAACCCGAAGAGAGTACAATGATTGGATTAAATTAACCATAATAAAAAGAGGACATGTTAGCAATGGAGATGCAATAAGAAGTGAACATGAACACCTAAAGTTAAATGTGGAAATTCCTTGTGAGAAAAATCGTGAGCCGACAATGGCAATTTTCACCATATCCGGTGGGATGTTTACAATTGGAAAATACATTTGGTTTACAAGAGGTGTAGATAAAGTGATGTTTGTCTTTAAGAGGTGACAACCTAATCCTTCAGCCTAAGAGCATCTCCAGCCATTGCCCCCCCTCCCGGACGCATAAAAATCGCCCCCTGGGGGCGAGCCGGCGATACTATCGGCGCTGGGGCAGTTTTGTGCCCAGTCGTCGCCCCCAGGCGTCGAAATTAACCCACTTTTCAGCCTCATTTCGGCGAATAAAAGGGCCCATATAGGCGAGAATAGGCCCATATTCGGCGTGGTTCGCCGTCTCTCGGCGTTCAATTATCAACATAATTTTTTCTTATCACATATTTCATCACAGAAAAATCAAATACTTCAACAAAATAGTACAACAACAAATAGTTCAATACAAATTATATAGTTCATCAGATAAAAACTCATATTTCATCACACGGCGTCCCCCTTGAGCCTCCATAGGTGCTCAATCAGATCTTTCTGCAGTTGATGATGCACCTGTGGGTCTCGGATCTCCTGACGCATACTGAGATAGGCAGTCCAGGTTGCCAGTAGCTGGTGATCAACTTCGGCTAGAGAACCCTGCATGTAGTATGGTTCAGTGTCAAACACTGGGTCTTCTTGCTCGCTCTCGATGATCATGTTGTGCAAGATGACACAGCAAGTCATAATCTCCCACATTTGATCTTTGGACCAGGTCTGAGCGGGGTACCGGACAACAGCAAATCAAGATTGGAGCACACCAAATGCCCGCTCGACATCCTTCCTGCAAGCCTCCTGAATCTTCGCAAACCAGGCGTTCTTGCCTCCTGCCACAGGGTTTGAGATCGTCTTCACAAATGTCGACCATCTCGGATAGATGCCATCAGCTAGATAGTACCCCTTGTTGTAGTGCTGCCCATTGATTTCGAAGTTCACCGGAGGAGAATGACCTTCAACAAGCTTGGCAAAGACAGGAGAGCACTGCAGCACGTTGATGTCATTGTGAGTTCCTGGCATGCCAAAGAAGGAGTGCCAAATCCAGAGGTCATGTGTGGCCACAACCTCAAATACCACACTACAACCGCCTTTGGCGCCTTTGTACATCCCCTGCCAAGCAAATGGGCAATTATTCCATTTCCAATGCATGCAGTCGATGCTTCCAAGCATCCCAGGAAATCCTCTTGCTGCATTCTGTGCTAGGATCCGAGCAGTGTCTTCCGCATTGGGTGTTCTCAAGTATTGCGGTCCAAACACTGCCACCACTGCCCGACAGAACTTGTAGAAACACTCTATGCTGGTGGACTCGACCATGCACCCATAGTCGTCGAGTGAATCACCGGGAGCTCCGTATGCAAGCATCCTCATCGCTGTCGTGCACTTCTGAATGGAGGTGAATCCAAGGGCGCCGGTGCAATCCATCTTGCACTTGAAGTAGTTGTCGAACTCCCGGATGGAATTCACAATCCTGAGGAAGAGCTTTCGGCTCATCCGATAACGGCGCCGAAATGTTTTCTCGCTGTGAAGTGGAGCATCAGCGAAGTAGTCGGAGTAGAGTGATACGTCTCCTCGTATCTATAATTTTTGATTGTTCCATGCCAATATTATTCAACTTTCATATACTTTTTGGCAAATTTTTATATTATTTTTGGGACTAGCATATTGATCCAGTGCCCAGTGTCAGTTCCTGTCTGTTGCATGTTTTTGGTTTCGCAGAATATCCATATCAAACGGAGTCCAAACGGGATAAAAACGGACGGAGCTTATTTTTGGAAAATATAGAAAATTCGGAAGGAAAATCAACGCGAAGCAGTGCCCGAGGTGGTCATGAGGCAGCCCCCCCTTAGGGCGCGCCCCTACCCTCGTGAGCCCACCGTAAGGCGGTTGACGCTCTTCTTTTGCTGCAAGAAAGCTAATATTCAGAAAAAAATCACGGCAAAGGTTTCAGGCCAATCGGAGTTATGGATCTCCATATATATACGAAACGGTGAAACAGAGCCAGAAGAGAACGCAGAACCAGAGAGAAACAGACAGATAGATCCAATCTCGGAGGGGCTCTCGCCCCTCCCATGCCATGGAGGCCAAGGACCAGAGGGGAAACCCTTCTCCCATCTAGGGAGGAGGTCAAGGAAGAAGGGGGCCCCTCTCCCCCTCTCCTCCGGTAGCGCCGGAACGCCGTCGTGGCCATCATCATCATCACCGCGATCTTCACCAACACCCCCGCCATCTTCCCCAACATCTCCATCACCTTCCCCCTCTATCTACAGCGGTCCACTCTCCCGCAACCCGCTGTACCCTCTACTTGAACATGGTGCTTTATGCTTCATATTATTATCCAATGATGTGTTGCCATCCTATGATGTCTGAGTAGATTTTCGTTGTCCTATCGGTGGTCGATGAATTGCTATGATTGATTTAATTTGCTTGTGGTTATGTTGCTATCCTTTGCTGCCCATCATATGAGCGCGCGCGTGGATCACACCATAGGGTTAGTTGTATGTTGATAGGACTATGTATTGGAGGGCAAGAGTGACAGAAGCTTCAACCTAGCATAGAAATTGATGCATACGGGATTGAAGGGGGACCAATATATCTTAATGCTATGGTTGGGTTTTACCTTAATGAACATTAGTAGTTGCGGATGCTTGCTAATAGTTCCAATCATAAGTGCATAGAATTCCAAGTCAGGGATGACATGCTAGCAGTGGCCTCTCCCACATAATACTTGCTATCGGTCTAGTAAGGTAGTCAATTGCTTAAGAACAATTTCGCAACTCCTACCACCACTTTTCCACACTCGCTATATTTACTTTATTGTTTCTTTATCTAAACAGCCCCTACTTTTTATTTACGTAATCTTTATTATCTTGCAAACCTATCCAACAACACCTATAAAGTACTTCTAGTTTCATACTTGTTCTAGGTAAAGCAAACGTCAAGCGTGCGTAGAGTTGTATCGGTGGTCGATAGAACTTGAGGGAATATTTGTTCTACCTTTAGCTCCTCGTTGGGTTCGACACTCTTACTTATCGAAAACTGTTGCGATCCCCTATACTTGTGGGTTATCAAGACCTTTTTCTGGCACCGTTGCCGGGGAGCAATAGCGTGGGGTGAATATTCTCGTGTGTGCTTGTTTTCTTTATCACTAAGTAATTTTTATTTGCTGTTCTTAGTTGTTCTCTATCTTTAATTATGGATATGGAACACGAAATACCAAAAAAAATAGGTGTACTTTCTGCTCATGGAGATGGGGAACCTCCTAAAACCCTCGATGCTGGTTATGTGAAAGATATTATGTACTACTTTAATAATCCTGAGAAAACCCCATTCAATTATGTAATGGGAGTAACGTTGGATCAACGTGAATACTTTAGGGATTACCACTTGACACAAAAAGGGAAACTATTATGGGATCAAATTCATATATTGAATTGGTATGCTAGGCAACTATGCTTGAGATATGATTATACTTGTTGCTCTAAGGTGAAGGCTCCACACCTTCCCTTTTCATGTGAATTTAATGATAATGAAACCTTGGCTTCTTATGCTAATGGTATATATGATTACTATGATGTGGAACAAATAGAAGAATTTGATGCTTTTAAGGGTGCTTATGAAATTGAATCTATGTTTAAAGAGTTTGAAGATTTTGATGATGCTTGTTATAGATCTGAAAATTTAGCTATCCTCAAATATTGCTATGAGAATTATGAATACAATTATGAAATTAATGCACTTATTAAGAAAGTCCCCGCTATCCAAGAAGAGACTAATATTTTGCAGGAATCTATGGAAGAAGAAGTTGATGACACTGTGAGCTTATTGGATGAAAAAGATGAGGAGGAAAGCGAAGAACAAAAGGAGGAAGAGCGGATTGATCACCCGTGCCCACCTTCTAATGAGAGTAACTCTTCAACTCATACATTGTTTAATTCCCCTTCGTGCTTACCGAAGGATGATTGCTATGATGACTGTTATGATCCCTATGATTCTTTTGAAATATCCCTTTTTGATGATGCTTGATATGCTTATGGCCAAGATGCCAATATGAATTATGCTTATGGAGATGAACTTTCTATAGTTCCTTATGTTAAACATGAAATTTTTGCTATTGCACCCACGCATGATAGTCCTATTATCTTTTTGAATTCTCCCGACTACACTATATCGGAGAAGTTTGCACTTATTAAGGATTATATTGATGGGTTGCCTTTTACCGTTGCACATGATGATTTTGATAAATATAATATGCATGTGCTTGCTGCTCCTACTTGCAATTATTATGAGAGAGGAACTATATCTCCACCTCTCTATGTTTCCAATATGATAAAATTGGAAGAAATTGTTTATACTATGCTTTGGCCTTTACTATGTGTGCATGAATTGTTCTTTTATGACATGCCGATGCATAGGAAGAGAGTTAGACTTCGTCATTGCTTTATATATGTTGCTTTGTGCGCACTACTAAATTACAAATCATTGTTAATTAAAATTGTCTTTGATATACCTTGGGATCCGGGTGGATTCACTACTTGAGCACTATATGCCTAGCTTAATGACTTTAAAGAAAGCGCTGCCAGGGAGACAACCCGGAAGTTTTAGAGAGTCATTTATTTCTGTTGAGTGCTTTCATATAGTTTAAAAACAACAAAAATAAAGAGGGGAACCCAAAACTTTTTCAAAAAGGAAAGTGAAAGTGAGAAAGACAAGCATTGTTGCAGTGGGAGCTAGCCTTGAACTTTGTTCATGCTCACGGAAACTTTGTGAATCTTGATTGCAGAAACTTTTCAATAAAAATAATTATCCCCTTGTACAATTCCATTGTATTATAAAAATAATGTGCCAAGGTTTGCCTTTAGGATGTTTACATTTGCTTGATGGTTTGTACGGTGTAGGACAGAAACTTTGGCTGTAGTGCGCGATTTTACATTTTTAGCTGGAACGTCAAATGGTTCTGATTCTTTTTGCACTGTCTTCCTATACAAATTGCTTATTTTTCCTAATTCTGGTAGAATTTTTCAGGTATCAGAAGTATGGTGAATGTTCAGATTACTACAGACTGTTCTGTTTTAGACAGATTCTGTTTTTGATGCATAGTTTGCTTGTTTTGATAAAACTATCAATTTATATCAGTGGATTAAAGCATGAAAAAGTTATATTATAGTAGACACAATGCAAAAAAAATATATGAATTGGTTTGCAACAGTACTTAGAGTAGTGATTTGCTTTATTATACTAACGGATCTTACCGAGTTTTCTGTTGAAGTTTTGTGTGGATGAAGTGTTCGATGATTGAGAAGGTTTCGACGTGAGAAGAAGGAAGAGAGGCAAGAGCTCAAGCTTGGGGATGCCCGAGGCACCCCAAGTAAATATTCAAGGAGACTCAAGCGTCTAAGCTTGGGGATGCTGGGAAGGCATCCCCTCTTTCTTCAACAAGTATCGGTATGTTTTCGGATTCGTTTCATTCATGCGATATGTGCAATCTTGGAGCGTCTTTTACATTTAGGTTTTCATTTTTCTTTTATGCACCATGCTAGTATGAGATGGTCCTTGGTTGATTTATAGAATGCTCATTGCACTTCACTTATATCTTTTGAGTATGGCTTTATAGAATGCTTCATGTGCTTCACTTATATCATTTGAAGTTTGGATTGCCTGTTTCTCTTCACTTAGACAACCGCCATTTGTAGAATGCTCTTTTGCTTCACTTATATTTGTTAGAGCGTGGGCATATCTTTTGTAGAAAGAATTAAACTCTCTTTCTTCACTTATATCTGTTTAGAGAGATGACAGGAACTGGTCATTCACATGGTTAGTCATAAAATCCTACATAAACTTGTAGATCGCTGAATATGATATGTTTGATTCCGTGCAATAGTTTTGCGATATAAAGGTGGTGATATTAGAGTCATGCTAGTCGAGTAATTGTGAAACTGAGAAATACTTGTGTTGAGGTTTGCAAGTCCCGTCGCATGCACGTATGGTGAACCGTTATGTAACGAAGTCGGAGCATGAGGTGTTTATTGATTGTCTTCCTTATGAGTGGCGGTCGGGGACGAGCGATGGTCTTTTCCTACCAATCTATCCCCCTAGGAGCATGCGCGTAGTACTTTGTTTCGATGACTAATAGATTTTTGCAATAAGTATGTGAGTTCTTTATGACTAATGTTGAGTCCATGGATTATACGCACTCTCACCCTTCCATCATTGCTAGCCTCTCTAGTACCGCGCAACTTTCGCCGATACCATAAACCCACCATATACCTTCCTCAAAACAGCCACCATATCTACCTATCATCGCATTTCCATAGCCATTCCGAGATATATTGCCATGCAACTTCCGTCATCATCATATACATGA